>NW_018164723.1:158578-174736 GCF_001263595.1 Phalaenopsis equestris | reverse complement strand
TCAGCAGAGGAGCAGACTAACGGCAGCAGGATTTGCTGCAGGTGGTATCACTGGATGGAGCTGTAGGGTGTGGGGAAGATTGCAGCCACAAAGGAGGAAGGGTGGCACGACAGGGAGGCCAAGTAGTGGTTGGCAGTCAACAGGTAGGTCATGTAAGGTTGCGGAGGGGAGTTGGGAAGGATAAATATCTCCACGGGATCGAGTTACAGCCGAAGCACCACTTGGACCCTTGGAGACGGTCACCACCTTAGACGAGTTACAACTGAAGCACCTTCTCACCTGTGGATACAACCCTAGAAAAGAAAATAAACATCGACGGCAAGCTTGAAAAAATTCTCAAATCCCAAAAAACTAAGCCCTAACACAATGTATTTATAATAAAATAAGATAATTAGGAGAAGAGGTAGCAGCTCCCAGCCCTAATTAGGGCCGGCTGGTTCAGCCCTGGGCCCTAGCCCTTGCATCACAACTTAATTTATTTTTTAAAACACTCAAATAATTTTTATATGTTTTAATTGTTTTTAAAATAACCATAATTTAATTAGATAATCAAACATGTTTTGTTTCAAATCAAAACATAAACAAAATAAAATTAAAACAACAAAATATAAAATAAAAAAATAAAAGTGATCTCAAATGGCCTCTGAATGTTTCTTTGGGATCATTTTTGGTTTTATTGTTTAGCCTTTGACACGTTTATTACATTTATTTATGTATTTTGATTGTTTTTAAACACAATTTCCACCGCCATTATTTGACAGATGTTGTATAATGGAGGACGTTGTCTGGCCGCAATAGTTTCGTTGGCAATCATCACTATCTTCACATAACTTTATTTAATATTCAATAAACATATACATATTTTTAACATAACAAATATATTTTGTTTCAGGTAAAATAAAAAAACAAAAAAATAAATAAAAGCAATCCCAAACGGATTAAAAATTAACTGTCAGCAGTTTCATAATCAGACCACAAGCTCTTTGAATTTCATTTTATTCGTTCATTTTTCTTAGATCCGTACAAAGCCTAAAACCTACTTGCTATGTGGCTGCTTTTTTAGCTGAAGCAGCGTACATGCATTCAACCAGAGCTGGAGTATAGATGCTCTTTATTGCTTCTATCATTTTCTTAAGAGAAGATTTTAAAATAGTCAAATGAATGAATGATAGTTCTCTGAAACTGGACATGAAAATATGTACCTTTTTATGTAGTAATTACAAATATCAGCAGATATTATTTTATTACAATAACGTGAAAATGGAAAATATTTAAAAAAAATTGCTGCATGTCATATAGAAAGTATACTGGTAGACTTTATTTCTGAAGTAAAAAAATCGTGTAAAGGAAATTCTGATGCTTTTTTCATCATAGCCTTCTAAAATCATGACATGTGGCATTAGTCATGTGTTTAAGAAAAAAATAATTATTTAGATGTGTTTAAGAAAAAAATAATTATTTAGAACTTTTAAATCGCAATTGTGAGTCTCCTCAAATCTAATGTTATCTTCAAAACTACTGTGAATATTTAATTTTATGTGAAAATAAAAAAAAAAATGCGTGCACAAATTTCTTCAATTTTTGGTGTAAAATTTAATTTTTTTCTTCAAAATAACCATAAATGTCTTCATTTGAACTTTTAGATGTCACGTCACATTCACTATTTTAAAAAAGAAGCCGATGAGAAATACGTCACGGCATCCAAATGCCTTTTTTCCATTTCTAAAAGGCTCTAAATTCTTGAATACATCATTTACTTCTATTGGTTAAAATGTGTGAAACCTTTATTCAATAATATGTATACGAGTATTTACATATATAATTTCTAAACTTCATTTTTCACATATATTCCATCTTACCTATGCATGAAAAGATTTATTTGGCTTCTTTAGAAAAGGTTAAAATAGTGGTATTTTATGTGATATGAAAGGTTTGGTTAGCAGAACTGTAATAACAAAATTTAAGATAGATATGTAAATACATAGGAATTGGGTGGTATGTACGTAAATGCCCATATATATATTTACACACACACAGACACATGTATGTGTTTGTATGTATGCAAGAGAGAGAGAGAGAGAGAGAGAGAGTAATAAAAGCTATTCTCACATTTTCATCTGTTATCTTTCTAAATGTTTCACTTGGACGTGCATTAAGATATCATGTTTGCCTTGCATTCTCATGGTTTCACCATCACATCTTTTTTATTTTTGTTTTGCAGGTTCCTTGGATGCAGGTGAGCAGGTCGAAGTCACTGCTCCTTACAGTTCGGCCAGAAGTTTTTGCTACTGCTGTGAGCATGGGGGTGTATGTTATTCACTATTGCTGTTTGAAATTGTGCTGTTTGATGCCAGAATCTTGCATTATTTTTGTATCATCATCATCATTGGCTTTTTGCTAACTATTTGGCTCTGGTAATTGTTTTTGCATTCTTTTATATGCATATATTTTAATGGTTTTCATTTTTTATTGATCTCTTCGGGCTTCTTTTTCAATTTTAAAGTAGATTCTTTATAGTTTTCGGATAGAAAAGAGACGAACTTATGCGGAGAGCAGGGCAAGCAAAGTATTTTATTTCACTGGCACAAAATAATACAACCCAAATTCAAGAGGTAGGTTATCTCTCCTAAACTCTAACACCTACAATTCGAGAGGTAGACGATCTCTCCCAAACCCTTACTCCTAAGACTCACGAAAGCAATCACGCATGCATAGCATAATCCTAACATATTAAACCATATTTATATCCCACAATAATAATTAACAAAAGACTAAATTGTCCTTTTAGCCTGTCCCTAAAATAAGTTTTCAAATTATTTGGCTAGCTCGGTGCGACGGAACACGCTGTAGGCACCGGTCTAACATTACTCCCCTCCCGAAAAGACATTTTATCCTCAAGGTGGAAGAGAGGAAACTGCTGTTAGATCAAATCGTATGGCTCCCACATAGCTTCATAATCTGACAATCATTTCCATTTAACCAAATTTTCATAGTGACCCTCATTAGTTCAAAATGTTATCTTGTACACATCCGTCTGTCAATCCATTCCATTCCAAAAATCCGCCTTTGCAGTGGATTTGGAAGGTTAAAAACTCATTTTCTATGACTAACAAATAAAACAAACGAGGATAACCCTGTTTCTGAATGTAGCAAATTCATAAAACTCCGAACTCAATAGTGCAAATTGAAATGCATCCGAATGCAGCAAAATCATAGAGCTGCTCAAGTTTTTTTTGTAGCATTGATTTAAAAACTATAAATCAAGCACAAAATAAAACTAAGGCAAAATATTTTAGAATAAAATTCTAGTTCTAGATGAGAGGGAAGCTGATATTATCATTGAGATAGAATGATGGCTCCTTTTTTAATTTTCGGAATTGAAGAGAGGTTCTTAGGTGGTAGATTGTTCCTCAAGCTCTGCTTTCTTTGATTAAGGACGGTGATACTGCAAAAGTAGCAAAAGGGTAACAGGATGACAGTGGGTTGCGAGTTTGGGAGTGATGGACTTTTCTCAAGGTCTCCCAACCATTGTGTAAATCTTTTGGGGTTCTTCAAATTTCTTAGATGAAACTAACAGAGTGTGGACCTAAATGTAGTTGGATCATAACTATGTTGAGCCTTTTGAAAAATGTGGAGCTACATGAAACATAGTATATAATCTAATGTTCTGAGTAATTTAACTTTTTTTTCTTTCTTTCAAAACTTTAAATATATAATAAGCTTTTAGGAGTAATTTAAACTTTTAGTTGCCTGGCTATTTTCATAAATACCCCCTTCGTGCTAATTTTGAAGTTTGGTATTTTTTAATATTTCATTCAATTCTTATTATTATAGTTTCTAGTTATTCAGTTGGAAGAAATAATTATTTTATTATTTGTGGTATCCTTTTTTGCATGAAACGCATCGGTGAAGCCTTCTTTTTAGATGCATCCAAATGTATTTCTTTTCTTCAAGCTGATTTTAGTTTTTTTTTATATGGCGCATGATAAGATTATGATACCGGAGTTAACCCAAAATTCGATAGGAAAGCGGATTTTATTACTCCAAAACAATGGAGATACATTATGGACTCAAAACAGAAACGAAAGCACAATAATACAGATTTCCCCCACTTGTGTAAGTCTTCAGTTAACTAATCAATCAATTACTTAACAAAAGGGGATTAATGAAGATGTGTTAGTAAAAGTGGATAAATTTATGTTTCCCATTGATTTCATTGTATTAGATATGGAGGAAGATAAAACAATCCCACCCATTTTAGGTAGACCTTTTCTTGCTACTAGAAGAGCTATGATAAATGTACTAAAAGGTGAGTAAACCAAGAGATTCAATGATCAGGAAGTAATATTAAATATATTAAAATAAATGAAAAATCCAGAAAAAGGAAGAGAGGATGAATGTTTAGAATGGAACTTATCAATCAACTGCTTGACTACATGTGGAATCACTAGACTACATGTGGCATCACCAAATGGTTCTGCCCAACTTCACAAAGGCTAAATATCAATGATCATTAATTTACCATGTAAAAGTATAAAAAATGAGTTTGTTTATTTATTTACTTTTTATTCTGAATGTTCTTTTGTGTGAACCGATGGATGCTTCGTTTTCATATTTGGTATTGGATGAGGATTCAAGTTTTATTTGGGGCAGCTGCAACTTATTAGCTTCTCAGCTGCTGACTGATTTTTTGTTTCAGTTATTTGAAAACAGCTGCGTGGCAGCTGTTTCTGGACAAATGACCATTCTGCCCCTGTTTAGTAATGTTGTATGTAACATAACTGTGATAATAATATATTTTATACTTTTGAAGTAGAAATTCACTTCAAAACAGTACGAAAATTCAGATATGTACGAGATATAGTACATTTGAATCTACACTTTTTTTCCATTTCTTTCCAAAAATGAAATTCTTAAGGCGCTCCTTCCTATAATTTGTCTTATTTAAAATAATCATAATAACTTTTGAAAAAATTAATTTCTATGCAAAATATTGACTAAAAAATTTGCTATTGTCGATATGAATTTAAGTGTATTAGTTGAAAATATGATTATATACAACTTAATAACATAATTATTAAATTAAAAAAAATTAGCCTTAATAAAACCAATTTAAATTTATCTTCCCCGTCTGTTCTACTTGAGGTCGAAACCAAAGCCATACATTCGCGACTAGAGCTAGTTTTGAAGGCAACGAAGGGATCGGGGCGTACAAAGGCCTCCCATCTTCCTCTTCCTCCAGCTTCGCTCCTGGCTGAAACGATTGAGGAAGGTAGCCCTCATATTTCGTTGTCTTCCTTCCACCCCCTTTTGCACGCTTCAGCTGTTCTAAATCCCATAAAGCCGTCTTCCAACTAGATTTAATAAATCCAAGAGTAAAAGACGAAGGAGTTAGGGCGGACGAAGGGCATCGAAAGTAAAAACGTGAAGAGAAAAGAGAGCCGCGGGGTCGTGCCCACTGTTCACGTTTTACCCAAACCACCCCGCGTCGTGGCCCTCCTGCCGCCCCAAACGAGCAAAATGAGTGCTGCCCCGCCGCGCCGCTGCCTTTCCGCTGCCCCAAAAGGGGCCTCAAGTAGTATTGGAAAAGTCCTGCAGTCCAGCCCTCTTAAGATGTGGAACCTTATTTTTTCTGTACGAAGAATATGCATTTCATTGATCGGGTTGTTATTCCCCCATTTTAAGGGTTCGGCAGCGGAACCCCTTGAATAAATATCAATTTTTTGCTGTTATTTCATCTAGGGTGATTTTGAGCATTTTATCATGTTTCAGTTGTTGAGTTTTTTTGTTATATAGATGGAGTGTCAACTTATATTTGTATTTGAGAAAATAAGAATGTATTTACTCTGCAATCAAATATTTGTAAAATTTGAAACCATGGCAACCTAATGTAACCATCTGTGGTAAATCTATATTAAAATTCTGATGCAATTTTGTATGTTGAACTTCATATTTACATGCATAACACTAATAATTTACATCACATCAAAAATATCACCTTCACTGTTCTTTTAAAGTTAAATACAACTTTTCATGCATAGGTTTATGATACCAAGGTTTTATAAGTGTAAATATCAAACTTTTGGTGTTATATGTAAATGAATGAGAATTGTGTTATGTATTTAAATTGCCCTTTATTTTTGGTTTTACTTTCTCATCTTTAGGGTGTAAGCTTTCAACTGCGAGCAGTGTTGTTGATCATCACCATTATTGATTGAAAAAGCATGAATGCGTCTTCTTTATGAACTTAACAATCGTCTTTTTTCCTGTACCCCAGGCTCCTACACATCATTCTTTTGGCACTCAACACCTTTGCCGTCCGGATTCTATCAATGCTCTCCGGAGATGAACAGTCAATTCTTGCAAAAAGAGAGAATGCATGTGCAGTCATTATTGTTGCCAGTCAGGTCCGTTCAAAGTTCTTTATAGTTCCAATGCTTCGAATTTGAAAATAGAAGGGGCAATTTTCACATACAGCCCAATTCTTATGTATTTACATATCTAACTTTTATACCATCCGAACTTTTGAAATTAAATAAAAAATACCACCATTTTAATTTTTAGAAACTGATATATATCTTTACTGCATAGGTAAGATGGCATGTATGGAATAACTAAATTTTAGGTGTTAGATATGTAAATACATAGGAATTGTGTGAAATGTATGTAAATATTCCAAAATAAAAATCATGACAAATGCTGAGTTCCAGGACATACATATACCTTCCATTGCCGATAATGCCAACCTTTTTTTTTGGAGCCTGTTAGTGAGTTAATCGCAATTTTTTTTTGAGTGCTAGGGTTAAGATGCTTGAAATATATCTTCAAACTTTCGGACTAGTTTTAATTTCCGAAAAGTACAAAACTTGATTAGCTTTTGTCATTCATATTCGAATGTTCTTTTTAATCAATATCCATTCAGCTGAACCTTAAGTGTACTATTAAGGAGATCCAATAAATGTTATTCCTCTAAGGGTTTGTTTGGGATGGCTGTTACTTTTCATAGAAGTGTAAATGTGTGGTTAAAAAAGTAACTTCTTAAAATACTTTGGTAAGAATTATAAATATTTACTTTTCCCAAAAGGTCGAACAATAGTTCTCTTGTAACTACCAAAATATTAGTATATATGGTTGCAAAAAATAATTTTCCATCACAAAAATTTTAGAAAACAATAAGTAGAACTGTATTGATGGTTTGAAACAAAATGCAAGCAGAAAACTATCCTAAATATACCCTAAAAAGATGAGAGCCATATGTGGGCTTCAAAAATTCAAAATATCTCGGGATTCTCTCATTTGTTTGTTGATTGTTGAGAGAGTTTTAAGGGTTAAATTTTCATAAGGCAAATTGTATTGTAGTTAAAACGTTATCCAAAGATTTTGCCCTCATTTTGCAATGATTTTATGATATGGGATTCAAGATTCCCCATGATCTCAAGCCCCCTATGGTTAATTACCTCTTTTGATAATATGAGAGTATTTTCAATTAGGGCTAGTCATTAAATACTGGATATTTAATATTTAGTAGCAACAGACATACATTCGAAATTGTAAAAATCTATTCCTTAGAGCTTAAAGCAGATGGTGGGTGAAATGATGACAAGCCTTATCAAGATCCCATGGTTTCGTCTTCCCGGATTGTCATGGTCCCTGATTTACTTACAAGTGGTATTCGATTAAACCTGATTGAATGTTTCTTTTCAACAACCATGTTGCATCTAAGAGAGCTTTATAGATATGGGGTGGATGTTTGTCTAATGGACAAAATATAAGTCGATCTTAGCTGACATAAGGCTTTGTCAATCAATTTTACCCTTGTAGTTTAGGACTCAAAAGGTAAAAAATTTTGGGAAACATAAGGTTTGCAACCGTGACCATAATATAATAATGTCATTATGCATCAACTATCCGATCAGAGGACTCCGGTTATAACTGCTATTTTGTGGTGTCATTTGATGGCAAAATCATACAGACAGAAGACTTGGGTCACGACCTTACTGGAATGAGATTATTTTGAGTGTGAATACATGGATACACTCGATATGACATTCACTCTTTATGAACTGAAGTCAATTGGAAGTTTGTCAGTCCCGACAAATAGTTGGGGAGGGTGAACTTATTTTTCTTTAAGTCTTGGGTGATTGATTTTTAAGTGAGTATTTGGTTTTATTTGTTTGAAGTCTTTAGGTTATTGATTTTAATTTGAATATTTGGCAATAAATTTAAAAGTTGACCATTCCGATTGAGATTTTCAATCAACACGGCCATCATTGAGGAACGCTGTCAATTTTACATCTTGTTTATAAATGATCGAATTTAGTATTGACATATGATTGTATATGAACCTTGTCAACTTTGTCATGCTTATGTTGGATCAGGTTCATATATATATTATTTGAACTTATTCAAATAGACTTTAAAATTTAATTTTGAAAATAGACTCCTTCAGTTGAAAACTTCTACCAATTCGGCCATTATTGAGGATTTGACATCTAAAATTTTCATCTTTAATATTCATTTGACATTTGTCAATTTTGATATATTTAATATATTAGTCCCGTCGACTCTAGTTCTAATAAGGAGGAAGATATGACTAGGTGATTTTGACTTGTAAATTTTTACATTTATGATTAGGACATTTATTTTAAAGTTACTAGACTTATAGACTTATTAACTTTAGTCCTTACGAGGAGTAGGATCAGACTAGATGATTAGACTTACAACCCTATCTTATACATAAAACGATCCGATTGATTGTTTTTCAAAATATGAATTGTTTGAGTGTAAGTTTGGTCTTAACCAGCGCAATATGCCTAAGCTATTTGTTAAAGCATTTAAAATTTTAGGAGCCCATATGGGTAAATTATAGTTAAATTTGAGATTATACACATATATTCGATCATAATGTGTTATGACCCTCAAAATATAACATGATGTTTTAACCATTTGCACATAATTGAACAACTCTTGTTTAATTATTTGAAAGGCCATGGTTTACTTACATATATTTCGACATAGATCTTTTGAGTTAAAGCATTACCTTTATTGAAAAGCATGCAAAATTATATTTTTGGGCTTTAAAAAGAACTGTCTTTTGTTTTCTTGTAAATTATAATTGCACATCCAGTGACGAAAATGCATATTAAGTCATGTTTTAGCCTTTAAAAATGACAACTATGTATTTGAATTTTTGTATTAAAATGGATCACATAAAGAGTCATTTGCATTAAGACAGATTTTTATTTGTTCACTTTTTAGATATGATCGAATTTGAAGTCAAAGAAAAGTTCAATTTTATTAATTGATGGGTCGTTCAATTTTTCGTGAATCTTATGCATGTCTCAAGTGCATTTAATTTATTTCTTAAATAGCTTCAATTATAGTTTAAGTGTTATAATGTATTTTGTAACATGCATTTTCTTTAAATTTTATGTCATTTCTAAAGTCCAAGTAGTCTATATTTTTATATTATTTGCAAGTCCAAGATCACCAAAAATTTGACAGCCTCCTGGCGTCGCCCTTGCATAGGGGGGACTGTGTCGTGATGCCTGGCCTCTAGGCTGTCTATCAGATGCACTGCTCGTTGTTGTGAAACACTGCAACCGGAAGAATTCTAATCCACAGATTTATAGAATGTGGGTGGTGTTCGATTAACTTGCATGAAAGTGTCGCGAGTACAATTTCCTTGCCGAGTTAATTTAATCAGAACGAGTACTTATAATTTCTTTGCTTTCTATACATTCTTTGCTTTCTATACATTTGAGTGCGAGATAGCAATGATGAATAGAAGTATTCGATGATACGATGAATTTCAATACAAAATTTCTTTTAATAATATGTATAGCTCTACAGTGTGCGAACCAAAAGAGGATATCGCGGCTTGCGTGTGGTAGGATCGAGCAGCTAGGCTTGTTAATCGTGTGGCACAGGGAAAAATAGGAGTTTCAGAGACTTGTATGTGCAGCGATCCCGTTGTTGTCTTCAGACTAGCCTTGGACGTGACTGTAATGCAAGTGGGATAGGCCAAACGAGCAAAGATGAGAATTTTAGAAACCTTTGTAAACAAGAATCTCGTGATTGCCTTTCCCGCTAACTCTAATTGTGATTGTATCTAAGGAGACGAGTGTGAGGGGAACGTGGACATTAACAGCGGCGCCGGAGAGAGGAGAGTTTCAGAGGCTTTTGTACGCAGCAATCTCATCTTAGCTAGCCCTAATTGTGACCGTATCATTAGGGAGATGGGCATAGGTCTTTGAAGCATTTGCTTTGGTGAACAAAGGGAGGAAGCTTTGGCTTTAGCATGCGAACACAGGGAGAAGGCAGGTGCTTTGGTTCGAACCGGAAAGGAACGAGGGATTCAAACATAGTGTTGTTTATTTATCTCTGCATCACTCTTAGCCTCAGCAGCAGCCTACAGTGATTTAACACTCAACCACGAATTTTCTGTATAAATTCTTTAGTTTCGTGAAACTGTGAGGGGCAAATACTGATGTAACTAATAGATTGTCTCCTTTGTATATTAAAATGTGATCTCAAGTCTAAACTTTGGATCTTCATTTAATTATGCAGAAAACTCTGCCAGTTATGGTTGCTGTGGTTGAGCAGCTAAGGGGAGCTCTAGGCGAGCCTGGACTTTTGGTTCTTCCTTGTGTGGCCGCCCACATTAACCAGGTGATGTAACAAACATAAGTTTCTTAGGATATATATATATATATATATATATAGATATGTATATCTTTATGTCAATAAAATCATCTTTATTTATGAAGGCAACATTCAAATTTTAAAATGAACTTTTTTTTATGAGAAAATGTTAGGATTATATGATACAAACTGTATTAAGGTGAGCTTGAAAATTATCAGATTTATTTTGAGATTAATGTTTGTTGAGTCCTTAGAAATGGTTTAAATGGTTTAAATGTAAAAACTTAAAGAATTAGGAAAAATATAAGGTGGTCCATAGGGAGTCTAAGAGAACAATTTGTGACACTAAAAATTATGCTTTTAGTGATCTTTATAATAGATTATATACTAAAGAAGGTGAAAAAGATATATATAAACTGGCTAAATAAAGATAAAAGAAATGTAAATATTTAATTCAAGTGTTTTTCTTAGAGTAAGATATTCAACATAGGTGGATGAAATAGGTGGATGAACTATTTTTTGGATGAACTATTTTTATAAACTTTTCAATGAAGTTTCTGAAAATACGATCAACCTTAGTGATCTTAATATCGTTAATAATAATAAAACATTTTGGTTTTATCATTGCATTTGTAAAAAAGAAGTTGATGAGATTTTAAATAAATCAATGGTGGAAAATAAGTAGGATCTGATGATATCCCAATTGAAGCGTGGAAATATTTAGGAGATTTAGGAGATTCTTTTCTTACTAAACTCTTTAATATTATTTTAAACACTAAAAAGATGTTTGAGTGGAGGAAGAGTATTTTGATCTCTTTTTTAAGATTAAAGGGAATGCATAAGAGTGTGCAAATTATAGAGGAAAATTATAGAGGAATTAAAATAGAGGAATTAAACTAATGTGTCATACTTCAAAATTATGGGAGAGGGTAATTAAACATAGATTAAGGCGTGATACAAAGATTTCTTAGAATTACTTTGGATTTATATCGAGCTGGTCTATTATGGTAGCTATACATTTATTGAGAGGTTTGATGGAGAAGTAAAGAGATTAAAGAGGACCTACATATGATTTTTATTGATTTAGAAAAAAACTTATGATGAGATTCCAAGGGAAGTTCTTTTGAAGAGTTATAGAGAAGAACGGCGTTGATATGACTTATATTTAAGTCATTAAAGAGATTTATGCTATAGTTGTTATTTATGTTTGAACAGAAAGAGGATTGACCAAGTATTTTCCTATTTCAGTTGAATTATATCAGGGAGCAGTTTTAGACCCATATTTTTTTGCTTTATTTATGGATGCTCTTATTGGACATTTATAGGGGATGTAACTTGGTGTATTTGTTGATGATACCCTTCTTGTGGATAAAACTAGAGAGAGCGTTCAAGAAAAACTTGAATTATGGAGGTCTACATTGAAGTCTAAAGGCCTTCGTTTGAGTAGATCTAATGCTGAATACATTGAATGTAATTTTAGTAGTAGTAGATCTAGTGGTAAGTTTGCAACAATGGGTGATTAAGTCTTTAAAAGGAGTGAATGCTTTAAGTATATCGTGTCTATTGTTCAAAGTGATGGTGATATAGATAGGGATGTTATTAGTAGAATTCAAGTTGGTTGATTAAATTGGAGGAATGCATCGGGCTTATTGTGGATAGAAAACTACTAAATAGACTTAAAGAAAAAAATTATTAGATTGTGATGAGACTCGCAATGCTCTATGGTGCAGAATGTTGGCCTTTAAAAGAGAAACACAAAACAAAATTAAGTGTTGCTGAGATGAAATGGTTTAGGTGGATGAATGGCTTGACACCTCGAAACAAAATACGAAATGAGTTTATCCATGATAGGATTTGTGTGGCTCTAGTGGCGAACAAGTTTAGAGAGAGTCTTCTTAGATGGTTTGGTCTTAGATGGTTTGGTCACATTAACAACCATCTGATGATCCAGTTAGGAGAGTAGATGTTTTAGATTCGACTTATGTTAAGAAAGGTAGAGGTATACCTAAAAAGACTTGGGCATATTGTATAAAAATGATCTTAATTTATTAGAATTAAATGAAAATATAACACTTAATGGGACGCAATGGAGAAAAAGGATTCATGTAGCTGAACCAACATAGTGGGATAAAGACTTGCTATTGTCGTTTTTTGTTGAGTCCTTTTATGACGTTCGGTCCCGTGTTGTTCGTGGGCTCATACAACCTAAGAAAGACCTACGAAGGAAGTGATAAAAGTTGATGCATTTTCTGGAAGTCCTCAACTTCAATCTTCGGTCAGGATGGAAACTGATGAAGGTAGAAAAGAGAGTAATCTCCCTTTAAAAGGCGGGAGAGCTTCTATTTATGTGACTCTAAATGGATTCCCCTTTTGTCGGGTTATAAAGAGAGAATATTAAATAATTATGGTGTGGTATGAGGTCTGTCCATGAAGTGCTAACGAAAGATGGCGATGACATGGATGTCAGACAATTCATAAATAGATTTGGATGCATGTCTGTTATTTAATGATGATCGACACTTCATCGTTAGTCAGCTCCATAGAATATTTGTTGGATGAGCTCAACGGACGATCTCAACAGCTCAATTCGGCCGGTCAAGATGGCAGTTAAGTTGTTGAATGAGTTTGATGGAGGATCTCAGCTAATCAATCCAGCAATTGGATTGTGGCATTTGGCGCTTCAGTGTGCAGAGCTTGTCCCCTGCATTTTTTGAAGGGAAATAGACCTGTTAGGCTTAGGAAGGCCTATTAATGTTAACATTGGCTCACGAAGGCCGTTCATGGGTGTAGGGATAGTTATCTGATTCTCATTTTTTTAGTAGCCAACTGCAAAATGAACAATGAATGAAGTGTTTGATATATTTCAGTGTTGTAATCTCCGAGCGAGCAATAATATATTAATGCAGACAATTATATAATGCACGTTGGCTCTCAAGTGGTCTTCGACCTCCTAGGAAGTGAACCCGCGAAACAAATCTTAGGATAAGTAATAAACCTCTAAGGTTTTGTGGTTGGCAACTTTGTTTTTACTGTGTCCACAACTTGGCCATAGGATGAGGATTATTTTTGCTAAGTTTGAGTTGTCGTTCGCCTAGGGGCTTAGAGGGGTTGTAGTTCTTATACATGAAGTAGTCTCTTGAACTTTTGAGTAAGTGTGAAATATCATTTGCCTGGGTGCTTTAGCTAGCATTCAAGGAGTAATCTCTTAAACTTATCGATATATTGGAGACCTTGTGATCTTTAATTCTCAAATGGGCTGAGTGATCTTCTGCATGGCTGAGATGTTTTATAGCAAGGAAACTTGCTTCGAGTTTGCAGCCGTCAGGCCTGGTTGAAAGGAGAGAAGTATAACATATTAAGAGGAAAGTTCAAGATTTCCATGTACTTGTAGCTCTATTAAGTTGTGTGTTTATTGAAACTTGTTTTTCGTTAGAGAATAATGGCTACATGATTTGAAATAAGATCCACGTATGAATGAGACGCTCATTGGGGATGCCACAAGCTGAGCATGTGCGAGCCTAATCACTGTTCATGTTTGGCTCTTTTGACATTTTATCTGTTCGAATTAAACTCGTGTTTCAAATTGTTCATGAACATTATGTTTGTGTTTGGTTTGAATTGCATTCAATTTGTTTGTTCTCGGCTCAAGTTCGGCTCGAAATGAGCTTGTAGAAATTAAACAATAATAAATTTAATTATTTATTTAAACAGAATACCAAAAAAAGAACATCCTTCTTTAAGTAACAAAAAATTCTATTTTCTTGAACTCAAAGATTACAATTTAACAAAAAATTCTATAATAATAATTTCAGTACAAATTTAAAACTAAAATCTAAAGTTGCAACAAAAAATAATCACAACAAACAAGTAATAAATTAAAATTTACAATTACGTTGGAGAAATGAAGAATATGAACATTTCAAAAGCAATATCAAAAAGAGAAAACATATGGGAAAAAGCAAAATAGTAGAGACTAAAAGAGACATCGAACTCAAAAATAACCCTGCGACTATTCGATTGGCTCCATCCAGGACTACCAATTTTCCAAATCACATGCAGGAAGACAAAAATAAATGGCAACTCCAACAAATTAGCAAGAATCCGTTTAATATGATCTTCCTTGCAACAAGGAAACTATGAATATCTTAAATTCTAGCAGATCAGCAGACAACAAAGTTAGTAATTCACAAGAATCAAGAAGGCCCAAAGATGAAAAAGATGAGGTAGTATATGTTCAAAATGGCCTGATAAAAATATAGCTGCTAGCAGATGGAAAACAAAACTCTAAACAGGAATGAATCGCAACAAAACTAACACATAAGCATTGCTCCATTTGGATATAGATGAAACCAAAGATTAAAGATTAAATGGTTATGTGCAAGTGTGATACTAGAATTGGAAGAAAACTGCATACTTTGTTGAGTCATATTAATTTTGTTGGATAACACCATTGCTCACAAAAATCATCTAACGTAAAAATTCAGAAAAATAGCCATAGAGATCAAAATTGTATAAGTTAAACCCACATGTGCATCAAAAAGGAAGTCATCTCAATATTTTCATAAATAAATAAGACATAGCAGTAATTAAAGTAAATTTTAACAAGTTGAAAGAGTGAAATTGTTGATTTTAGCCATTTAATCAGTCAAATTCCAACCAGTCAATTATAATTACAAACCAACCAAATAACTATCCATTAAGGGCCTGTTTGGCGCAGCTGCAGATTCTCAGCTTTTCAGCTGCAGTTGCGCTGCCCTGCGCTGCCCCAGGAAGCAGCTGTAGGGAAGCAGCTGTGGGGAAGTTGACTGTCTGTTTGGTGCAGCTGCGTGAAAAATGTTGAGAGCCAGCTGTTTTATGTAAAAATGACCAATCTGCCCCTGTTTGTTAAAACTGTTTAAAATATTTTGATTTATTTGTATAAATATGGGTTTAATATACATCAAGTTTATAAAAAATATTATTTCTTACTTAATTAAATGAACTAAATTGTTTTCAACATTCATTTTTATACATTTTTTCAAAAAAATAATTTGTAATTTTGAACACAAATAGGTTAAAAATTTTTCTTTATCTATATATCAATGTATATGAATATTAATTTATCTATACAAATAAAAATTTACAAACATATTTTATAAGCATAAAATGTAAAATACATATATGCACCTTAAGCCACTGAGAAGTCGTTCTTTCTTACATAAAGACGTAGGAACTCATACAGTTTCTTACATCCAAAATAGCACAGAGTACACAAATGCAACTCAACCACTAGCTAGGAGAAGCAGAATGAAAAAAAAACTGTAAAACCACGACCACGACGAGTAGCATAATGGTGATGTTATTTCGAACAATGACACGTTGTAGCTCCCGTGTCTGCCCTTCGTCGTCTGAAACTCGCAAATCGCTACCAACGTCATCCTCTGCATCAGAGAAACTGTCCGCCCATCGGAAAAATCTGCATTGATCGGCAATGCTTCGGGGGCATGTATAAAACTTCCGACCGTAGCTATGTGC
>NW_018164723.1:156347-157416 GCF_001263595.1 Phalaenopsis equestris | reverse complement strand
TTCTGTGATAAAATATAAAGTGTTATGACCAATACTTCACGGTCTGTTGTCCTAGAAGATCCGTGAAGCCCATGAGATGTTCGCAGATCTAATAACAGGTCACTGAAAACACGCTGGGACATGCGAAAGATGTTTTGAAATCTTGGAAGATGTTTTGAAATCTCGCTGGGTGTCCTGAAATCATTTCTCCCATCCATTTGTCTCCAATCTGAGATGATGTGTAACAGGGCTCACGGTCCACATGCGTGTTATAGTAATGCACTAGTATATTTATAGCTGCATTTCGACGTTGACGTCGGACTTCCTCTGGGTCCATGATGATATGAACTATATTTTACACTTTGAAACACAGTTAAGCTCATAGATGGAATAAGAGAACCAAACATATGAACTTTAATTGGAAAAAAAATAACTTAACAATCATTTGGAATGAAATTTAAATCAGTTTGATAAAAAAGACGAACAACCACAAATGAAAAAGTGTACTATCAGGAATATCATAGATGAAAGAAAGTTCAGCACTCTAGTTTCCAAATCATAAATAAAGACAATGTCAACTCATGAGGAGCTAAACTTCACAGGTCACGACGGTTATAATAATAGCGTATGTATTCCAATCGTCGCTCTTTGCTCAGTGCTGTGAAGAAGTCTCGGTGGAGGGAATCACGAAAGAGGTCTACTGCAAAGTAGAAAAGATCACGATCCCCTGTAAATTCTGGATCTTCCTCAAGAAGTCCAATGTCCTCATGAGCCGAGGTTTTTTGAACTCTGTGAGGGGCATCATTAGATGACTCGACTAGGTATGAGAGTTGCTCCTTCATAGATGCAGGTCCACTCTTTCTCTTACGTTCGTTCCGGGGGCGCTTCGCACGGTTGGTGGATTGAATTTCAGGTGCCTCAACACTGCGGAATTTTGCAGAATCATTTGACAATTCAACGGCCACATTCTCGGGGGTTGTTTCGAAAACTGTTTGACTCGGGGCAGCTGAATATTTCCCTGTAGCGACCACCCACCAAACATCGTCTGTAACTTGCCCTCCAATTCTGGTTCAATCCCAACCAATTTGAA
>NW_018164723.1:119808-153707 GCF_001263595.1 Phalaenopsis equestris | reverse complement strand
GAAGGAGAGCCGCAAGGGAAGTCGTTAGGGCTGAAGAGAAACGAAAGGGGTAAGCGGGACAATAGGTCAGAGGAAAGCGGGGACGCGGGCCTAATATCGCGGCCGCGAATCGATCCGCTTTGCCAAAGATTTGCCGCAAAGCTTCGAACCAAACACCGGAATGCGGGACGAAGCCGTTGTCGCACGCCGCGCCGCCCAGCAGAAGCCGAACCAAACAGACCCTAAATCAGCTATTCAAACGAATAGTCACACCCATCAAGATATTGCCTACTTTGGCCTAGTGGTCTCACGGTTTTGTCCTGTTTGTGTTACTTATCAGGAGTTCACCCATCTTAGGAGAGCTCCAACTCGAGTACACTTAACTTTGAAATTTCTAATGAAATTTCACTGTTACACCAAAATGTGTCTCTATATTTAAGAATTCAGCTTCAATCTACCTTAGGGGTTCACAATTTTTCCCACTTAAGTACTTAAGGTCCCCATTAGGGCTTGATACCCAGAATCATCCACCAAGCACATAGGATTCTAAATGTGACCCTTACAGATTCAAGAGGTGGCTCTCTCATGGTGTAGCCCATTGTTTTGTATGACACTTAGTTCCCATCTTTCGGTTGGTATTTACTCCGATATCATTTGTGACAGTTTGGACTCTCACACATCCTCTCTCATGGTGTAGCCCATTGTTTTGTATGACACCTAGTTCCCATCTTTCGGTTGGTATTTACTCTGATATCATTTGTGACAGTTTGGACTCTCACACATCAAGGTATTGCCCGTTTTGGCCAACTGGTCTAACGGTTTTGCTCCATTAGTGTAACTTCCTAGGAGGTCCCCATTTTAGGAGTGCCCCAGCACGAGCACGAGCACGCTTAACTTTGGAGTTTCTAATGAAATTTCACCGTTACACAATGTTTAAGAGTTCGGCTCCAATATAAGTAAGGGGTTTCACAAGACACTTCATGGTTTTAATCAATAATACTTTGCACCTTGCTGATTTAGCAAGTCAATCAGGCATTCAACTAAAGTAGATTTTGGCAAGCCATTCAACTAAAGTAGATGTTGGCAAAATTAAAGAGTGAAAAAATGCTGATTTGGCTAGTCTATCAGGCATTCAATCAGTCAATTAACCCATAGTACTTACTAACTGCGTAATAATTTAAAAAACTAACATAGACTAATGAATAATATCAGAAGAGGTGTTCTCCAAGACTTGTACAAATAACCAAATATACAGTCAATTAGTCATCCTAGCGGATTTTAGCAAAATTAAAGTTTGATGCTAAACAACCTGAAAGCCATATAACAAATAAGTAATCAAATAATCAAGTTCAAATTTCAAACAAATTAAGGTTTGAGGCAACCTTTCATCCATATATCATTCATTCCGTTGATGTAACTTTTTGGCAGAAGCAATCAAATGCCAATATGAGTTTCTAAATTATCATGTATATCAATTATGCTCCACGTGGGACTTTGTTCACGTAGTATATGGGAAATTATTTTTTATTTTCTTAACGGACTAGCACCGAACTCACTGCTTCTCTCCTACTCTCGGACTATATAGCATTGGTAGTGTTGACAACAAAATTTTGAGTAGTTCAAAAGCTTGTTCGCATTCTGCAGTCTAAGGAAGGTGATAGGTAGTTTTAATGGCTCTAAAGAATGCAGAGCATCGATCTCCATATTTGGATATAAATATATTCCGGCACGCTATATGTCTGGTCAAGGTTTGTAGTTAATTGATGTTCTTTTGGTGGCATATCTAAGATTGCTTTCACCTTCTTCGAATTGGCCTTTTATTGTCTTGGGCGTGAGCAAGTATCCGAGGAATTTTCCTGAGCTTGCTCTGGATGTACATTTCAGTGGATTAAATCCTTAAGGTGTTGAAAGTTTCTCTTTTATCTTGTATGTGCTCCTCAGATGATTTGCTTTTAATCAAATGTTTATCAATATAGACTTCAAGATTGTTTTTCTCTTTTTGTTGGGTAAAAATTGTATCCATCAGTCTTTGATAATTGACCCCAAAGTTTTTAAGCTAAAGAGCATTACATTATAACAATACACCCACTCCATGGTGATGAAGGTGATTTTTTTCTGCATCTATCGGTTGCATTTTAATGGTAAATAGAGAAGGCGATTAAGAAACTCACAATAAAGTACGTTTTCACAATATCGTGGCAAGGGATGAATCTCTTTTGGGCATGATGCATTCATATTGATAAAGTCAACACGCATTCTCTACTTGTTCGCCTCCAGAGTCATCACAATATTTGCTAACTAATTAGGGTATTGTGCCTTTTCTGATAAAATTGGAGTCCAGCAGTTTTATGTACTCCTATCGGATTGGATCAGCCAATATGGTGGCTATAGGTCTAACCTTTTGCCTAATCTATTTGGCTTTTTGGTTGATGTTAAGCCGAAGGCATACGATGTTTGTACTTTCTCCCAACATCTCGTCTGCCGCGCGAGCGTACACTTCGTGATCCTCTCTCAAGACTTCAACTAGCCAATCCATATCCCTCCCCTGCTGAAACTTCATCTTATTTGAAAATTTTTACTCGTATCCTCTTGGGAAATGTGTACTTGCTCGGCATTTTGGGTAGTTTGTAGGCTGCTGCATTTGTTTGCATCGAGTTGTAGGATGTCCTCCTATACATTATGCCCCCCCCCTGGACATTGAAGATTTCTCCTCCACTGGTAAATTTCAGGCCCACATGATAAATGGAAATCAGTTAAAGTTACTGTATTGCCTTTATCTTTCTCCCCAAGTTACTGGTAATGAAACTAAGATTGTATTAGAAAACTTATAAATTTAATTATCTTGGAAGTTAATCGTTAACAAGGTTGTTAAAAATAAATTTAGATAGTTTAAATGCTATATGATAATGGTACAGATTATCTCTCTCTCTATATATATGAACGATCCGAACACGAGCTGCTTAACGAGCCGAACACAAGCTGTTCACGAACAACGAGCCAAATTGACAGCCCTACCTCCTATACATTATGCCCCCCCCTGGACATTGAAGATTTCTCCTCCACTGGTAAATTTCAGGCCCACATGATAAATGGAAATCAGTTAAAGTTACTGTATTGCCTTTATCTTTCTCCCCAAGTTACTGGTAATGAAACTAAGATTGTATTAGAAAACTTATAAATTTAATTATCTTGGAAGTTAATCGTTAACAAGGTTGTTAAAAATAAATTTAGATAGTTTAAATGCTATATGATAATGGTGCAGATTATCTCTCTCTCTCTATATATATATATTTTTGGTGCAGATTATCATAGACTCTTTGCTCGTTAATTGGTGGACCAAGGACCAGCGATCTACCACCACCAAAGACGCGTAGAACCTCGCCTCTCCTTCATTTGGTAATTTCTCCTAAAATTTCAGCTGATTTGACGCACACATTTGAAGTGCTCATAAACAGCTAATATTGATTGATTGTATGAATTACGTAAACCAGAAGTAATTATAATATTGATTTCCTCTAAACTTTAATAACAATTAAATTATTTTACTTCCCTCATTCGTTCGCAAATGAAACAAGATGTAATAGAATTATCAGTTGAAGTGTATTATTGTTAGTAGGCCAAGGATCATGAAAGGACAAGAGAGGACAATTATGTGTAACTTTTAAGAGACCCAATCCTTAAATTTGCAAACAACAGAGTTTTTGAATGTGTAATATATGCATTTAATATTAAATATAGTTTATATATATATATAATTTTTAGTACAGCCATGAAAATGCTTACAAAACAAATATAGTCAGATGTGTTGACAATGGCACAAGGTATTCTCTTTTACGAGCCATAACACTTTGAAATATATGATTAACTAACTACACGGTGGCAATAAGATGGACCTACCACTGCCTTCAATTTTTATTTATGAAAGAAAAAAATAAATATTTTTTAAAATCTGGACCTTTTTTTTTTTAAGAAAAAATCATAAATAAGTTGTAATTTATAAAATGAGATTTGCATACATATCCCCCATCATCAATTTATATATCTAATACATTAATATTTTTTTTTGAATGATAATTTGTGTATATCACATCAAAAAAATTAGTATTTTAACCTTCATAAAAATGAAATACAACTTTTTCATACATGAATAACATGGCATATATGTAACAATTAACATTTTTAAACATTAAATAGTTCTACTCCAAATAGTTGCTCTATAATTAGGAAAAAACAATTGGTAAGGAATTAATCAGCTTCTGATTCTAAATAGTTGCTTGACAACCTTGCACACTTTGTGCTATCATTTTAACATAAATCATAAGGAGATACTAAAATAAAACTTTTATTCAAAATTCTTTATGCACATAAATAGCTTATCTAGCAACTATTATTAAATTATCTTCAATAAAAATATCTTTATTATAAATACAAATGCTCTTCATTTTAGGAAAATTTACATGCAAGCCACACTTTTTTTATTGGACAGGTTGAGCACTCTAACACAACCCTTCAGAATTCTTCATTTTATTTCTAACCAGTTTACTTTAAAAAATAGCACATTTAAATAAAATATTATTTTACTTGATTTAATTATAAAACCCCCCATTGAAATCAGATTAGGGCAGAACTAAGTTTCACACAGTAGAACCCTCAAATCTCTAACAAAATATAAAATATCCCCATCATTCCTTATTCAAGTCATGTACTCAGAAAAAATATTACATCAGGACTCCGCACGGAGCTCAATGAAATCACACCACATGAAAAAAAAATTTTATGTGGTAACACAATAAAATATTCCTCCTGTATTATTCAGAAATTATTGTGTTATTTAATT
Source organism: Phalaenopsis equestris (assembly GCF_001263595.1). Classification (NCBI taxonomy): domain Eukaryota; kingdom Viridiplantae; phylum Streptophyta; class Magnoliopsida; order Asparagales; family Orchidaceae; genus Phalaenopsis; species Phalaenopsis equestris. The sequence goes on along the minus strand of NW_018164723.1, from coordinate 148,891 downwards.
ATTATTATGTGTGTTATTCATGTGTTATTGTATTATTATAACACCGGAAATATTCTCAGAACACAATAACACATGAATAACATACAATAACATATACAATAACACCTGAATAACATACAATAACACCTGAATAATACGGAATAACACGAGAGAAATATTCCCTGAATATATGATTAACTAACTACACGGTGGCAATAAGATAGACCTACCACTGCCTTCAATTTCTATTTATGAGAGAATGAAATATTTATTAAAATCTTGACTTTTTTTTTTGTTAGAAAAAATCATAAATAAGTTGTATATTTATAAAATGAGATTTGCATACATATCCCCCATTATCAATTTATATATTTATTACTTTTATTTTTATCTAATACATTAATATTTTTTTTTGAATGATAATTTGTGTATATCACATCAAAAAAATTAGTATTTTAACCTTCATAAAAATGAAATACAACTTTTTCATACATGAATAACATGGCATATATGTAATAATTAACATTTTTAAACAATAAATAATTCTACTCCAAATAGTTGCTCTATGGTTAGGAAAAAGCAATTGGTAAGGAATTGAATCAGTTTCTGATTCTAAATAGTTGCTCTACACCCTTGCACACTTTGTGCTATCATTTTAACATAAATCATAAGGAGATACTAAAATAAAACTTTTATTCAAAATTCTTTATGCACATAAATAGCTTATCTAGCAACTATTATTAAATTATCTTCAATAAAAATATCTTTATTATAAATACAAATGCTCTTCATTTTAGGAAAATTTACATGCAAGCCACACTTTTTTTATTGGACAGGTTGAGCACTCTAACACAACCCTTCAGAATTCTTCATTTTAATCCTAAGCAATTTACTTTAAAAAATAGCACATTTAAATAAAATAAATGTGCTATTTTATTTTATTTTATTTATATATACATTTATTTATACAATTTAGAGCAGAAATGTATATATAAATAAATATTTCTGTATTTATAATATTGGTACAAAAATACAGCAAACTAAGTTGAATAAAAGTTATACCTGAACTGAGTTTCACACAGAAGCCTCAAATCTCTAACAAAATATAAAATATCCCCATCATTCCTTGTTCAATTCATCTACTCGAAAAAATATTACATTAGGACGCCACGTTAAGAGTTACGTGCGGAGTACAATGAAATCACACCACGTAAAAAAAAAAATTTGCACGGTAACACGAGAATATTTATTCCATATTATTCAGGAATTATTTTATTATTCAATTATCCCGGTCCAAACTCGAAAGCGGTGAGTTTTGTCACGGTCCAGCATGTCCGTTTCCTCTGCCAGGTTATGCTCCCCAAGTATTTTCATCGCTCAATTGTGATGCCCTCCCAACATCGCTATTGGTGAGTTCACCGAAGATAAAAAAGAAATAAAAAATAGCGAAGCACGCGGCACGACGGTAAGAAAAAAATATTACATCAGGACTTCGTGCGGAGTCTGATAAAATTACGTCATTGAGGTTATCGACTCGATAACACAAGGGATATTCCCCTCATATTATTCAGATGTCATTGTGTGTTATTCAAGTATTATTGTATTATTGTGTTATTATAACACCGAGAAAATTCCCAGAACACAATAACACCTGAATAATACGAGGGGAATCTTCATTTGTGTTACCGGGCCGATCACCTCTACAGCGTAATTTCATTAGACTCCGCACGTAACTCTACGCGCGGAGTCCTGATGTAATATTTTTTCAAAGTACTGTAGCCCAAAAGAAATAATAATAATGATAATAATAAATAGGGGCATTTAAATACCTACCACCCAATTCCTATGTTTATACATATTTAACAACAAAACTTTACTTTTTACATTTATATCACCTCTTCCATATCATATCAAAAGTGGCATGTATGTAAATCTTCCTAATAGAAAAATAAAGACTGCAACTCATATGTTCCTCAAGCTCAAGCTTATAACAGGCAATGACTAGTAAGTTTCTCAACAGAAAATAAGGTTATTCAAAACACAGAGGGAAAACAAGGACTCCATGCATCCATGATTTCAGAGCCCAAAAATAAATATTGGTTTGGACAGTTAAAGGTGCTTATTTGCTGAAAATCAAAAGCTAATCAAAAGAAAGTTCATTTATATTTGAATCCAGGAGTATACGATACCACAAATTAGTAAATAAATCATTCTTCAGGTTGCCGTTGTCCCAAACCCGGAATGTCCTCAAATCTCTTCTGCAGACAGCAGAAAACAGCAATGTATTAGGAGCAAAATAAATTAAAGAGAAACTAACCATCATTTCATTTTGAAGTTATACCTTTCTGTCATGCAAAAAGGTTGGCAAAAGAAAGTATAGAGTAAAATTGGAAGAATTTACGTTGGATCATTTGGCTTTGGCCAATACCAAACTCACGCAAACACAAATAAATCATACTGCAAACAGCATTCTGTACAGGGCCTTCAGTAGCTATAGATAAGGGTGTAAGTGAGTTGAGGCTGCTTGCGAACTGACTCGAGCTCAGTCGAGCTTATCAGGCCCTGACCGCGAGCTCGAGCTTAAACGCAAGCTCCTTTGTTAAACGAGCTCGAGTTCAAGCTTGTCAAGATTTGGCTCGCATGCTCGATAGCTGGGCTTGACCGTCCATTTGATGGTCACGTGAATGCCTTCTTCAGTGAACTGTCGTGGCTCTTCTCTGGCAAATGATGCCTTCTCCGGTGAACTTTCATGATAATTTGATTTTTTGGCTTGAGATTGTGAGTCGGCTCACAAGCTTGTTGTCATCCTTGCAAGCTGTGCTGGAGCTCAGCCTTGCATTTTCACAGACGAGGCGAGCTCGAGTTAGGCATGGCTCAGAGCTCAACTCAACTCGTTACAAAAACTGGAATTTGAACTGTGATGAGAGAGTTCAATCGATGCCTTAAAAAGGTCAGGGTGGGAAAGCTAGTCTGGGCTCTCACATAAAGTGCTCAGTCTCACATATGGAATTTCACCTATGAATCCAATTATCCCAGCCATGCATCAATATTTGAATGCATCCATGCCGGCAGAAAAGTCTCCTAAAAGGCTCTCAAACTGCACTATGCATTCTTGCCTTAGCACAACTCCCATTGAATCTCCCTCAAAGCTCAACATGATGAGGGCTACCTCAAGAACTCGGATGTGTTGCTCAAGCGAGCATCCAAAGAGCCTGATGCTTCTTTGCTTAAGAATAAGCTTAAGCAGACTTAAAATCCTATTTAGGATGTCAATTCAATTATTAAAGTAAGCAAATTAAATATGATGGGTGATTTGTCAAATCGGCTAGCTGTTACGACCGCTTTCGGCTCGTTTGAAACTGCTCGCGTTCAAAATCAGCTCATGTTTGAAATTGGCCCGTGAACGGAGTGTTCATGTTCGGCTCGATTTAAATATTCTTGTTCGTATTTGGCTAATGCTTGGCTCGAAATTAGTTCATTAAAATTAATTTGAAAAAATAGATGTAGAGTATTGGATTCGAATCCGCACCAACTCTATATAACAAGTGGTGCAGAACCACATGACCACACGAACTATTATGATTTAAACTTAGATATAAATAAAATAATATATCATTATACAAATAATATATATAATATAATATTATATAAATAATATATACAATTTATTTATTTCGAGCTAAAATGAGCCGAACACCAGCGAACAAAGGTTTGTTTGCCTTCGACTCATTTATAATTCAAGCTTAAAAAATTTATTGGTGTTCGACTCATTTATAATTCAAGCTTAAAAAATTTATTGGTGTTCGACTCATTTATAATTCAAGCTTAAAAAATTTATTGGTGTTCGACTCATTTATAATTCAAGCTTAAAAAAATTTATTGGTGTTCGGCTCATTTACTTAACGAACGAGCCGAACATGAGCTTTTCACAAACAAATAGCTTTTTTGACAGCCCTATTTGTAATTTGTCAATGGTAGGGCATGGTTGCCCATATGTAGCCTAAAGATGGGTGTCTCTACATACAAGTATATCATAAATTACCATTCAAAATTTTCCCTTTCAACTTCTGTTTTATTTTAGCATTTCGTTCCATGAAAGTGGAAACAAGCTTTCTATCTATCTGAGAATCGAACATGCAATCCCTCTTACCAGATCCAGTGCCTATCAATTTAGCAATAAACCTAAATTTGGTTTGCTAAATCTGTACATCTACACCAGTCAACTGTAATGTAAACAAAAAGTCAATTGTATGGTTAATTCTTCTCGTGTTTACTACTGTATGACAAGCCGAGAGATTGCAAGCCAAAGGCCTATCCTTGTGAAGCAGAAATCTCTCAGAATTCAAGTGAAAAAAATGTTTGCAGTTTATAAAATATATTCCTTTACTACCATGATGCAAATATAGAAGCATGGCTCTATACTACTATATTTTGTCCTAATAATGTTATCATGTAATTACTATGTAGTTTTCATAGGTATAAATTACTTAAAGAGTAACCTATAATCCTACTATGTTAATAGAAAGGTAAAGTTTTTAATGAGAAATTCACAAACTTCGCACAATTCCTCGTTGCTTTATGGTATCAGGGCTCTAGAAAATAAATCCTTGAGCATTACCAATTGCTTCCAGCAGAAAGTGCACCTACTACAAGAGAACCATAGTTGGCTCAGGACCTCCACCAATTCTCCATTGCTGAACAACAAGGTCGCTGCTTAGCACCTGACGAGCACCAACACCAGGAGAGAAAAAAATCTAGAAAAATGTCTTCAAATATCGTTGACCTCGCGAACTCTAACAAGACATTAGTGGGTGAGTAACGAAACCTTCAATCTTCATTCAAACTGAATAGAAGAGTTTATCTTGTTTGGTGCCAGATACCAAAAACCGTTCTCAAGAGAATATGAAAGTTGGGACACTTTATTGGGCCCATATCAAGCCAGGATGATCCCAATTTTGCCACATTGAATGTAGATGATTACTAAATTATGTCATGCTTATAAATTCAGTACTACCAAGTCAACGACACATACATGTTCCTAACTATAATCAAAGAAATTAGGGACAAGAGAAAGCAAACATCCTCTAAAGTTTATAACACATCCTTAGTCTCTGAAAGTACGATAAAAAACCATGCCACTGAGAATGGTGCGCTTTCAATTACAGAATCTTATAACAAAATAAAAAACTAGTGGCTTGAACTCTAACTACACCTAGCGCAGCAAAATGATGAGCAATGAAAATGCCGGTATACTGCTATTTTTTTTAGGATAAAGAATTTATGAATTCTTATTTAGACTAAATATTAGATTGGAATAATTTAAAAAATTCCCTTAGCAACCAAACAAAATTTCCTCAACTATTAGAAGAATGTAGTATGGAAGGGCAATGTGATGTTATACTAAAAATAACACCCATTATTGAGAGTATCGCCCGAATCGCTGCCCCTACACCAAATGCATGAAAGACCAAGCCATATAAACCCAAAACTATCCCACAAAAATCCAATAATCAAGAATGTATGTTTTGCAATTATTATGAAAAAGATATGACATGAAAGAACACATGTTGGAAACTCAAAAGAAAGCCTCCATACAACCAAAACAAGCCTCTGCACTAAAATTGGTATCGTACCATCAAGGCAACACTACTTCTATGAAAGAAAACTTATCTTACAGATGGAAAGGGCTTACAGGAAAAAAGAAAGGGAAAAAACCTTCACCTCCTTACAACATTTAATAAATCAAAGGGCACATGGTCTAAAGCTTAATAAATTGAGTATTCTACCTGATATCTCTTACGTGCTTCTGAAAATAGTTCAACCAAGATCTAGATGATAATTCAAAAGCAACAAACCATATAACTAACTCTTCAACCAAATTCTTTTCCTATATATCACACCAGGGTAAACATAAAATAATAATATTTGATGGAACTCTAGTTGCTATTGTCCAGAAGAGATCTATAAAACTCCCATAATTCCTTCCATTATCTATTCTCATACATAAATTATCCATGAACATACTATCTATTTAAGAACTAAAATCTGACCTGAACTGTATTGTTTAATCATACTCAATGTTTATTTCAAAATCAAAGCAAGAGCAAGATTATTTGGCCCGCATTATTTAATAAAATAAAAGTTGAAGACCTACAATGTGAAGTGTGTCAAATGGTTAAGCATGCACAGATTACATTACCACTTAAGTCAGTCAAAAACCTTGATGCATTTTTACCTAATCCATACTCACATATAGTGACCATCCCTAACCAATACTATTAACGAGGCTAGATGTTTTGTTGTTTGCATAGATATGTGTTCCCAGCTTGGCCGTTCCTCATTAAAATGAGATCTGATGAAATTGCCCACTTTGGTACAAATATTAAATGTATTAAGTTTTATAATGGGAAAGAATGTTTTAACCAAACCTTTTTTTCCCAAAAAAAGGCATCATCCATGAATCCTCTAATGCTTACACACCACAACAAAATAGTATCATGCAATGCAAATACAGTCACCTTCTTGAGACCACTAAAACACTAGCCTTAATATTCCCAAATTCTATTAGGGGGAGGCAAACTTAACAGTCATTCCCAATAATAAATCTTTTCAATAACTTTTACACAATATCTATTGAAACACTCACAAGGATTTTTAAGATATAAAACTAAAAAATTACATTAAAACCTTGGAACAGTTATATATACTCATCAAAACAATAAAAACACTAAACTTCACACAAAAGCCCTAAAGCGCATCTTCCTTTACCCAAAAAGCCTAAAAGCATTATCATCCCAATTCTAAAAAATAATACATCTCCCAAAATGTAACCTTGCAGGAAAACAAATATTCTAAGGTCGAGATTGCCTCAAGGGGAAGCCTTGAAATGAACACAATTTTATTTTCAATGCTTTGATTTCCAATCATCCAACCAAACTATGGAATTTCAAATAACCCTTAGACTTCCCTTAAAACAAATAATCTAACAAAATCTTACAAAATGAACCTAAACCATTACTATAGGTATAAACTAGCTCAACCATCCAACTTTATGCAAAATCAATCACACCATGTAGTGAAGCTATGACCTCTAACTATTAATTTTAAAACAATCATGATATCGGTTTTCCTATTGATTTAAGAAAAGGAACATGAACATGCACACAACATCCAATAGCCAACATTATTTACTTTTCCAATATTTCATCCCAATTTTTTTCTCACTGAAATAAAGAATACCAAGATTTCAAAAACCATCCAAAAAACACGTAAGAATAAAGAACGAAAAAAGATGTGATAAAAAAAAAAAACCCTATAGAAAGACTTGGGAGATGGTAGGATTGCTAAAAAGAAAAAAATTAATTAGATATTATTGACCATACACTGTCCAATACAACGCAAATTAAGACAATCAAAAAATATATAACCAGACTCCTTGCAAGCTCAAACCGATTAAAATAATTATAGAGAAATTCCTGTATCAGTTGCAATGCTTAACACCATCTAAATAATATATCCCTAAAAGCTAACATCAATTGGTCCATACAACAGTTAGATGTAAAATAACACATTCCTAAAAAATATACAAGAATGAGCCTATGTGATATCTAAAACAAGATTTAATATAAGCACTTAGCACTAACCATGTATACGAGTTGAAGAAAGCTCTATATGAGCATGAGCAATCTGAAAAAGCATGGTTCGGGAGGTTCCCTAAGGCCATGGAGATAATGAATACAAACAAAATCTTGAATATCATACTATTCACAAACAAATCCAAGGAGAACAAAATTATGGTTCCCATATTTTATGTGGATGAAATGATTATAAAAGCAGATGATCCAAAATAAAAAAAGATAAATAAAGAATAGCAATCCAAAAAAGATTTAGAGAGACAAATGATAGTCATACAAGATTGATCGTGAAGCTTATCTACTTTGCATACATAAGACCAAACATAGTGCTCTAGGTTAATTCATGTATAATCCTAAAGAAGTGTATCAACAAATAGCATCTTAAATTCTTCAATATCTCAAAGTAACTTCTGGACAAGAAATCTAGATCAAAAGAAAACTTAGATTTAGCTTAGAAGAAAAGAAATATTGATTCGGTAGGATCCTTCACATATAAAAAACTACTAATATTCATAGGCCTAAGGACAATCTAATCAGAGAGAAGCAAGAAGCAGTTAGCAATCGTCAGATCTAGTTTTGAAGTTATATTTAAGCAATAACCCAAGGGACCTATGAACTGTTGTGGATCAAAATCATTCAAAAATGGCTTAGTCATAAACTGGAAAGATAGTATGAAGTTATACTCCAACAACGAATTAACCATCAATATTGTACAAAACATAGACCAACATGACCAAAACAAACACAAAAATTGATTGCAATTTATCAAAGAAAAATTAGTAGGTGTATTGATATGTATCACATATGTACAAACACAGAAGTAGCTGGCCAGCATCGTAGCCAAATACCAAGCTATGTATTTCAGAATATTGCCTTCAAGTAGGCATAAAATTTATCGGACTCTACAACTTGAGAAGTATTGCTGTATTTTCGCTGAGCCAGCTTAGCAATCCATAGGATTGCAACCTGGTGACCCATCCTTTTGGACGGTGGAAATCAGAGGGCTTGCAGAGGGTGAAATCTCTTTCTCTTTAGCTTCAAGTAAAACAAAGGTTTGCATGCTACAGAATATCTTCACTTATTTTTATAAAAGCTGACATAGAGACATGGTTAAATACACTTATTTTCTCATATGAATTTCTGCATGTGATTATTATGTAATTAGTGGTTTCTAAAGGTAAAAATAGCTTAATATATAATCCTACTATATAAATACGGTGTAAGACTCCTCAATGAAATCTCATAAAATTCAAATCACTCTTCTCTTCAAACACTACCCAAAAATTATTTAAATGTGAGCTTTGAATCATCCACTAATAAAATTGACTAGATGCATGTGAGCTTTAAATTATTTAATGCACTCGTTGAACAACTAGAACTCGGCTCGATTAATAATCGATAATGTTTGTATAGATTAGTACACAAAAAATCTTGAACTATTTAAGCTCCAAGGACAAATGAACTAAACATGAACATAGACTACTTATTTCTTTATATTCATGAGCAAAACTTATTTGTTGTTCAACAAATAACTTGATAAAGGCTAGATATTAAGCTTGATGATGGCTCATACCATATACTCTATATTATTTAAATAAAATTTGATTAACTAAAACTTATTTAATTATAAATTTAATAGTAATATACTATTATATCAATAATATTTTAAAGTTAATTGTTAATCATATATTAATTAAGTTGTAATTAATGGATCTGCTAATTAATTTAATATAATTCATTTTTATTTTTTATTTTAATGAATTACTTTAATAGTATTTATTTATGTTATTTGATTGCAAGAAAGCTTAATTACAACGTATATATTTCTTATTTAATTTGCATAAAATAATTAAATATTTAGATTTGTAAGATTATTTGTTAAAAATTTTACATGAAAACCCAAAAACACTTTTAAATTCTTAACATGTTTATTAACTCGTTCAATTGACATAAACAAATCAAGTTCAATTATTAAAAATTTAAACAAAACAATCACAAACATGCATGTGAAAGTTTGTCTCAAACTCAAGCCGAACATAACTAACTTATAATAGTAGCAAGCCTAGTCCAATCTACAATATACTGAGCTCAACTCAGATTGATTTCAGCTTTACGGATCAAGCTGATCAGCTTTTCTTTATTTCAAGATAAATTCACTTTACATTGCCCTAAATAAGATTTGTATTAAACATGATCCGCATATTTACAACCCATTCACAGTAGCCAATCTCATACCACTTTAAATTATTGAAACCAAATAAATTGAAATTATTTTGCCAGTTGCTTATGAGGCCCATTCCTCAAGTAGCATATATATTCAGTGCCTTATTAATTGCCCTTACGCTTAAATATTAGTAAAAAAAAATAATGCGGTTGCTTTATGTAGAGATTGTGCTTGAATCTCTCATTATTTATCGGATATGAATGATACTAACCAAACCAAACACAGACTGCATACTTATCCTGATTTCGGGATTACTTCATGTAGCAAATTTCATGTGACACTACATTAAAAATTGTCATAAATAAAATAATAAGAGTAGTTCAAATTGAAACTGGCACTCAAGTGACATAAGATAAAATTTGATGCCAACGAAGATGCTCAAGCCATGCTAGCCCAATCCTTTGGTAACGGATTAATCATCCGTAAGTTTAAACCCACATACACATAATATACTCACACCAAATCTCATTTTCTCATGATACATTTTATCTTCAACTATTTATTTCCACCATTTTACTTTCACTATATAAGCATATCATAATCATCTCTTTTAATCATACGCAGCTTGTCAAATGAACCATCACATTTACTCAAAAATTTGTACAATAGAACTAGTATTAATTTAGCACCTTACTAAAATTACCCATAAATAAATTTGTATATGCTCCTCCAATTTAGAAGCCTAACATGATGAAGTCCATCATACCGATATCATTCAAGTTTTATTTTCTTTTGCCATACAGAAAGCTGAGCGGCTCTACAAAACACAAAACATAGCGTAAATGCATGGTTATGCTTCAGTTTCAACTGCATTGCTAGAATGGAGATATAACCATTGTTCCAAATTTAAAAATGGGGCCAGAAAGCGCAACATAAGTACTAAAAATTCAAACCTATAACTATGACCTAGAGCCTCAATGAAAAATGTAAATAAAATCAACATAGCTTTTCAAATATTACAGTTGATGTGCAAAAGGATAATGCAGGTACTTAACAATCATCTTAGAAAAGAAAACTATGTATAGTTAGTCACATCTTAACTAATATAGGTGTAGAGGGTAAAACCAAAACTTTTAAAACAAAGAGCGCAAAAAAAAAATAATAATAATAATAATAAAACCAAGGGTATAGATATACACCAGTTGATGTGGTATAGATATAAATCAAACAGGAGAACGATCAACGAAGCGAAAAATAGAACGAGAAAATTCACACCAGAAAAGAACACAAATTTACGTGATTCGGCAAATTGCCTACGTCCGCGGAGGTGTAGAGGATTTTACTATTTGAGGAATTTATTCCAGTCGATCACCTCGACTTACAAGAGGAATCTCTCACTCTCACTTCGTTGCTCTCTCTTTTTCTCTCTACACCGAGATACACCGAAGAAACTCTACACCGAGATACACCGAAAAAGACAAACTTACAAGAGAAATAAATTCAATTTCTCTTCTGCCACAAGCAACCAAGAAGAAGTCAAGGGAGAACAATTTTCTTCTTCTTTCTTAATCCTTCACCGCAATGAACTACTTCTTGCAACTTCCTTCCTCTATCCCGAGGAAAATCAAAGAAGAACACCGTGACTTTTAAAACTGAAGGAGAGTCATCCGAAGTCTTTTATCACGAATAAAGGGAGCGAAGGGATGCTACGCTTCACAACATAGGAAGGCGGGAGCGGTTGGTGCGCGACTCTTCACGAACAGGAACGGGACTGGGATCGCGATGTTTCGCGATCGGGGAGGTGAGAGCGGGAAAAATCGGGCTCAACGCTATCGGGCTCGACGCTTAACAATCTCCCACTTGGAGACCAATACACAAGCTACAATATCTCTTTCCTCGAACTGATATCTTCCACTGGCGGCTTCGCCCTTTTCTTCAAACATGAATCCTCCACTATGAATCCTCGAACTTGAATCCTCCACCTCTGTAACTCAAAGCTCTGTCTTCACTCCAGAAGACCAACTGAAATTGTACACAACTTCAGTTTCTCAAGAGCAACACCGTCAGTCAACATATCAACAGGGTCCAAATAGCCTTGCACCTCCAAGTTATTTCCTAATTTACTCGTCTCTGTTTACAACTCCCACTGCATGGACAATATCCTGTCTTTGTTGAAAGCCTTTTTTAACAAGTCTAGCATTGTAGCTCTTACTGGCATCATGCTCAGTTTTCACATAGTACACTCACTTGTTGTATAATGATTTTTTCCCTGGTGGAAGTTTTGTCAGCTTCCACTTGCTCGAACTTTCATCTTGCAAGATTTCTTCATAACTCTGTGATTCTCTACCATCTCTCTGTGAAATAATAGAAATGGGTGTTCTGGACCCGCTCTCCTCTTCACTTCCATCACTGCCTTGCACTGTGGCCTCTGGTATCATGTACTTCTTCAAATACCACATTTGTGCTATCATTCTCCATATTCTTGAAATTCCTGCAATTCCTCCTTATGTGGTCAGTCTTATCACAATTTTAGCAGGTTGTCTACTGACCAGACTTTGATTTTGATCTCCCTCTATTTGAGTTCTTGTCATGTCATCTCCCTCTAAAATCAACATTCAGTGTCGAACTCGTACCTGAGATCTCGCCAGAATCTTTTCTGCAAACCTCCTCAGCCAAAATCAAATCACGAATATCATCGCATTTCAGTTTAAATTTACCAGCAGAACTGCTAACTGTCATCCTCATAGCTTCCCAACTATTTGGCAACAGCGCACGTATCTCATCATCAAAATCAATTTTAACAGACGAAAATAGATTTGTGATGATATTCAAATCATTTAGATGTTGAGCAACAGAAACACATTCCACCATCTTAAAATTGAATAACTTCTTTATCAAGTACATATTGTTATTCGCCGATAGCTTTTCATACATACCTGATAAGACTCCCATGAGATCTGCAATTGTCCTCTCCTTGACAACATTGTGTGCAACGAACCTCGACAGGGTCAATCGAATAACCCCCAAAACTTATTTATTCAACAAATTTCATTCAACATTATCCATCCTTTCAGGTATTTTTCTCAATAACGGAAGATGAAGTTTCTTCCCATAGAGATAGTCATCTATCTGCATCCTCCAATAACCAAAATATGTGCCATCAAATTTCTCGATCTCTGAAAACTTCACTTCATCTGCAGTCATCATTCTTCCTCAGATCCAAACAAAGCTTTGATATCAGTTGTTCGGGAAGATCTATAGATATACATCAGTTGATGTCGTATATATATAAATCAAACAGAAGAACGATCGATGAAGCGAAAAATAGAACGAGAAAATTCACACCAGAAAAGAACACAAATTTACGTGATTTGACAAATTGCCTACATTCACGGAGTTGCAGAGGATTTTATTGCTTGAGGAATTTATTTCAGTCGATCACCTTGACTTACAAGAGGAATCTCTCACTCTCACTTCGTTGCTCTCTCTGTTCTTCTCTCTCTACACCGAAATACACCGAAGAAAACAAACTTACAAGAGAAATAAATCCAATTTCTCTTCTGTCACAAGCCACCAAGAAGAAACCAAAGGAGAACAATACTCTTCTTCTTTTTTCCTCTTCCTTCATCGCAAGGAACTACTCTTGCACCTTCTTTCCTCTATCCCGAGAAAAACCGAATAAGAACACCGTGACTTCTAAAATTGAAGGAGAGCCGTCCGAAGCCTTTTATCACGAACAGGAAGGAGCAAAGGGATGCTACGCTTCACAACATAGGAAGCGGGGACGCTTCACAACATAAAAAGGTGGGAGCGGTTGGAGCGCGACTCTTCGCGAACGGGAGCAGGAGCGGGATCGCGACTTTTCGCGATCGGGAGGCGGGAGAGAGAAAAATCGGGCTCCAACGCTTAACACTCCAATTGGTTTGGTTTGCCGCTTCACGTTTATTTAGGATAGTCTTTTCATTATTTTATTTTTCAAACTTATAACACATTTGACAATAGCTTTATTGATATTTTTTAGAAATTTCTATGATTGAAAGCTGCACTTGAGAATCAAATATATTATATGTGGTAGATGTAAAAAGCTATTGTCAACTTTTCAAAGAAAAAAATTATATGGATAATTACATTAATAGCACTGAAACATTCCTATTTACAAGATGACCACATAGGCCATTTTTTTGAGATATCAAACCCATATACTCGTGTGTGTCATAATCAAATCATTGCAACTTGATAAAAATGAGTGACAGTTTGAAAGAATTTGTTAAAATGAGTGATAGTTTAAAGAAAGGACGCAAGATGATGGTTTTTTGGTAAATAAAAATTTTCCAGGTGCATTTGTATGTAAATGCCCCAATATTATCATACACAGCAACTTTCAAACAAAAAGAAATACTTTCTCGGTATCTTTACAAAAAGGAGCCAGCCGCTCCAAACAAACACTAACACGTTTCTACCAATAACTGAAAAGAATCAAAATGAACCAACAATCAGACCAAACCAACGAACTAGTTCTAATTTGGTTGAACCGTCTGGTACATTTCATGATTAAGTTATCATCATTCATTTTCAATTAAATAGCTAAGAAATAAATTAAATGAAAATAATTTAAAACCTAAATTTAACAACTGAAATTCTAGAAGTATTGGCCCCTCAAATTTTCGATATTTCCAGCTTCTGTTGATTCATCAAAAACTTAAATATAATTTTTAAATTTTGATTATAACTTTGAAAAAAATTAGTCACATAAATATAGTTGTTTAAATTTGAAATTATATAAGATATTTGCATGTTCTATATTTTAGAAACTAATTCTCTATTTGTTCACATTTTTACATCATTGGGACATCATTTAATTAAAGTGTAAATGATTTATATATCTATCATTCATCATATTTAAACCGTCCATTTAATTTGATTAAACCTTTGAACATTGAACATTTTCTTCTTTCAGTTCAATTTTTGTTTCAATTTTCAAAAAATGAAAAGAACAACTAAAATGTGAGAACATGATAAGAAACATGGAGATGTGATACGCGGGGTTTTGAAAATTGGAGCAAACCAGTGGTGATCAGTTCGATCATGAACTGGTCATAGGTCCAATTCTGATTTGCATAAAAATTCCTTCTCGCATAAAACCGTGCTGAACCCGTGGTTCAAACTGTGAACCTGAGAACCGGCGCCGGTTCGAAGGAGCCGTCTAGTTCAATATCTACGATATTTTAATGAAATATTTGAGTTTCGCACGTCACACTCGCTGTGCAAAACCCTATTCCCTATTTCAAATCCCATCTCCATCCAGGTTTTGCACTTCGCCCTTGCAGTTTGCTCGGCCTTCTTTGCTCATTCTGCAAGTTTTGAGCACTAGAGCAGGCTCGGTTAAGCAATGGGGAAGCAGAAGCTTCCACATTCATGTAGGATCAAGGCACTGCTGCCTTCTCGAAGCCATTAAATGCCCAAAACGAGAACTAAGATGGTGCTGCTCGGTTTTCAAGTTGTGAGAGGAGTGTTGAGGCGCATTTGGAGGTTCACACTAAACAAAACCAACGGGTTTTTGCTGAAACTGAAGTGGAGCAGCAGGTCTTAACGCAGATTGGAGAAGAAGAGCTGGATTTCACGCAAAGCAGTTGCAGCCATAGAGGGACGGAACCAGAAAATGGATAAAATGAGATGTTCATCATCTGAATTAGACACTCAAGCTTCAATTTCCAGCAGCCCTAAAGGGCTTTTACACTGTGCAATCTCCATTAAAGGCTCGGAGTGAAAACTGCTGAAACAAGCTTCTCTACACGCAAAGACAAACAGTAAAGCTCCCTCGATGGATTGGAGCCGGTTATTGCTTTGCACCCCGCACTTGCAAATATATTATGGAGTATAGTTAATGGTTTTAATATTTAAACATTTTGAAGTCGTGTTAGCTAAATTTGTTACTCGTTTTAATGACTTCATTTTTGTTGAATTTATATTGTAGAATGAGCAAAGAAGTCGTACATTTTGCCTTAGACTAAGGGAACAAATTGGCTAATTGATGAAAACTTATGTCATATTAAGCCATTATCACAACATTTAAGTCATGTTTAATTTTTTTTTTTTATATTTATGACATCACCCGGTTCAACCTCCGATTAAACTTTCAACCTTGAACCTCTTTATCTTACAGTTTAATGTCCGGTCTAATTTTCAAAACGCGGATGATACCACGTACTATAAAAAAACTTCAAACATTTAAAGCAAAATGTGAATTGCAAGTAAGAATGTGAAAGGGAGAGATGCATATGCACATCTACAAAAAACATATACAAGAATATATATACAAATTTGAATATACAAACACTACATTAATGCTACAAACACCAAAAGAAAAACACACACACACACAATAATATATCAAACACAAACTACAATACTACAATATAAATTTCCTATAAAATGGCTAATATACTATAATCTATTATAACTAATTTGTCATTTTTTGAAATTTGCTACAAACATTTAAAAATTATGCATAAGACGGGGTGTATAGACCTCATTTTAGAAATTTAATTTAAAAATTTCACATATTGTATCTCACAAAATGTCATGTAGCCTAAAATCCAAGTGCCTTGATATATCAAGATCTGACACAACTTGCTTCGTTCTAGGAAAACAATAGCTTCATCAAAACGAAACATTCTTAATTATGATGAATAGATTGTGAGATATCATATATAAGCCATCTTGCCTCAAAAATATAAAATTACGCAAAATAATTTTAATAATAATAATAATAATTCAATTATCCACAAAATATTATCATTAATTATTACGTTATCATTAATTATTACGTTCAGCATTATGACTCCTTACTTTCCACTCGTTCTTAGTAATGTGTTGTCCAAAGCGTCAAACATATTAATTGCATATCATTTTAGACAAATTCTGTCTATGTTATCTTAGGTTCACCACTTCTCCTTCCTAATCATCTCATACTAATTAGTCCACTCTGATGGGTGAATTCTTTATCATTCAATGTACTTGTTCAAACCATACAAACTAATTTTGATTTACCAATCTTCAATGGATATCAGTCTAGCTGCTCTTTTAACATATAATCATTTCTTAATTTAGCCTTCAAGTTTATCACACATCCATTACAATATTCTCATTTCTTTGGTGTTCAACTTAATTATCAATGAATTTGTTGTTGGCTATCACCCAACCTACACAACACCAGCCTAATTGTGATTTTATTAAATTTGCTTTTAAATATCTATGATATTCTTATATAACATAATATTCTTGATGCACATTTCCATTTTAAGCATTCAATCTTAAATTTAAAAGTTATATTCTTATTGATATGTACATTGTTTTGATGGATACATCCAATATACATAAAATTATCACACTTAAATATGATTATCTTCTAATAATATTTCTTTATAGCTATTAATATTGAGACAACTAAAAATTGTATATCATATGCTCAATAATTGTTCTAAATATTTTTTCAGTGTTCAAAATTTTTACTTATTTCCATGGATGTATCACTAATTAGAGCAATATCTTCAATAGAAAAAAAACAGCAATATCCCACACTTTAAATATTATTTATAAACATCTATATGCTGATACAAAAAGATATGAATTCATTATTTAACCAGTGATCCATCATATGTGTATTTAATAATGTCAACATACATTTGACACCCCCATTTTTGCTTTTATGAGAACAGAATCAATTGTCATTGTACTCAATGATATTTCTTTACAATGGCAATAAAATCATAAAAAAGCACTTCTATAATTTATATTTTCCCATTAATTATCCTACAAATATAGCTACCAAAAGTAGATTTTTCTAACATCAAATCAAATTGTTTCTTTTAAATTGACATAATATTTTCTAAGTGTGTTTCACTTTCTCGTAAATTCATTTTATGAACCATAAGTTTGATTCATCTATTGTGATAAACAAAAATATCCTTTTGACAAAGTATCTACAAAACATGTGCAACTAATAAACAAAAAGTATGAATAATAAATTAATCAAAATCTTACCCCAACATTATTATATTCCCAGAGCTTGTGGACTCCATAGTCTACAATCTGATGTAAAATACAATTATACACAAGTTAGTTGCCTAAATTGAAATGCTTCTGAAATGCTTTCGCATTGAAAAAAAAGAAAACATTGATTAAAAAGCAGAGCTTTAAGCAAGATAAATATCTTAGAATGACATGGATTCATAAATGTGACCTTAACCTATGGATATCTTCTATTTTTTTTAGGTGGAAACAGGTAAATGATCCTGTAAAAGGTTGTGAAACCAAAGATCCATAGAAGATTACTCATACATAGGATTTCCATTAGCTATCAGAATAAAATCTTCGATATCAATCACACGTATTCTGGCATTTTGTGGGTGTAAAGACTAATCGAATCATAAGAATATCAGAATCAACAAATAAGGGTGTAGATCCAGGACAGGCGTGCTTCTCCTAAAAGTTCAAATTCAAGCTCCAACGAGAAAAAAGGGTGAAATATGAGCTATTTCCCAACTCCTTGCATTGAAACCTTTGACATCAAATATGAGATAAAGTGATAAACCGACATCAGCTGATTCCCAACTCCTTGGATTGACACCCTTGACATCAAATACAAGAAAAACCGGATGCAGGATTCTAGACAAAAAAAAGGGGGGAAGAAATACTCAGGATTTGACATAGTCATTTCCTATTGTAGTGAGCACTCCATTAAAACTCCACCGCAAAGTTCAGCAAAAATTTCCAATAACCTCGAATGAGCCTCAAGCATAAGCAGAGAACAAATATGGGGAAAAAAATGGAAAAATCCGATGGCCCTTGAAAGACAGGCTGTGCCCAATCTTTTCCCGAATGAACTCGCTATGAGAAAACCCTAACCGATGTAGGATGACAATAAACAGAATACCCTAAATTCATAGAAGATCCCGAATAACTATTTCCGCAGGTGAGACGAACGGAAATGATATATGGAAAATGAAAAAGATACCCGTTCTCCGGCGAAAGCTCCGGCGACGACGAAAGTGACGTAGACGGAGTTCCGGCGCATGAGAACACGGTATAGAGATTCCCAAAGACCGCGCCCGCTACTCCTCGCCATGGATTCCATTTCTTGATTGTGTATTATGCCTTCTCCCACCTCCGAAACACCGGAGAACCCAAAAAGCTAGCCGCGTCGCCGGCGGGTGAATCTAAGGCCGGAAAAAATTTGCGTGCCTAATACGTAAGAAGCGCTGCGTGAGGTTATATGGGTTGTATAGCATTATATGTGAAATAGAAAAATTATTGCATACGGATCCGGTAAAGATATATTTCGGTAGGCTTTATTTTAATTTTTTTTTTAAATAAAATAAAATTTGATTACATCTTCATCATAGATCACCGTGATCTACGATGTAGATCGAACACCGTATGCATCTCTATATGCGATGTCCGTATGTAATAATTTTTCGTGAAAATAGAATCACGAAACTTATTCGTAAGTTTAAATAAATTACTAACACTCATATAACCTCTATTACGTACACAGCGCTGCGTAAGTTGTACGTATACAAATTTTTCTCTTAGCATAGATGGAAGTTTAAAGCTATCAAATGATGAAAACAAAATAATATAAAATCATTGCCCTATTTACATAAATACCGTATCAATTCTTATAGATATTTAAATATCTAACACCATAACTCAAATTTATATGCATAACACTTAAACAAGTCATATTATATCAAAATTACCATTATTAGTTTTTTTTTTAGTGAAATAACCTATAAATATAAATGCCAAATTTTATGTCTTGGATATGTAAATACATAAGAATTGTGTGGTAGGTATTTAAACTGTTGTAAATTATAATATAACTTTTAATATATAAATTTTAATTTTGATTATTTGACATATAGTTGGCATAAATTTGCATAAAGTGATTGTTACATTTATTTTCTATGTGATAATGGTCTCATTTGACTATTAATTTATTATTATTTACTGGGTTTTTTTGGAAAGATTTAATTATTTATTAAAAAATTTATTTATTTAGCTGATTATTTTTTGTAAGTTAAATAATAACACAAACTTTTATAGTTTAAGATGTAAGCCCGCTCATTTAGCTTGTTACAGAATGATATTGTTACGAAGAAAAATGTCTTTTCTTAACTACATTAACAGAAAAATCCTATTGGATTATAGGGTTTCGCATTTTCTCCTCTCAATGACACCCAGTTTAATATAAATCATGTCTAGCTTTTGCTTAGAATGGATGAATGTCATCTTCCTCTTCCTCTCCTTATTTCTATCTCAATAATCTCTGACCTCCATAATATTCGATTAACAAGAGAATATGATCTCACTAACCTCTTGCCTTTAATAATGTTGGATTTTCTAATCTGAATCATTTTCTTTCGCATTTGTTGACTTCATTTTTTTTTAGGTTTGTCTCCCTCTCTAGAGCCTAGGATATAGTCATAGAACTTCTCTACAGACTCTCATAGAGGACTAGTATTAGAACTCACACCACTTAGAAAATTCAAAGCGCTTATTATTGACTACTTATAGTCTCATGTGTTGTTGAAAAATTAGGGCAAAGAAAAATAGGAATCGACACAAATCCAGAAGAACAAACAGAGATTTACGAGGTTCTGCAAAAATGCCTACATCATTGAAAGCAGAGCGACAACTTCATTTTCAATATTCAGAAAAGAGTATAGAATATAAGATTCAGAATTCTCAGAGACTCTCATAGAGTTACAAACATGACATATATATAGCACCATAGTACAATATATAATTACTTAAATTACCTCTGTACCAAACCGCAGGGTTTGCCCCACACCCCCAACCCACATAATGAAACTCCTCTGATTGGACATATACTTTCGCTCCACTCCGCTCATGGGCTTCGCTTCACTCAGCCCCACACCCCCAACCCACATAATGAAACTCCTCTTATTGGACATATACTTCCGCTCCACTCCGCTCATGGGCTTCGCTTCACTCAATCATCTGTCACATTTATGGTATATGAGTCATACTTAACAAATCTCCACCTTGGCGAATATCAAGCCCCTTAAGAGAAATATATATGCATAAAAAATCTCCACCTTGGCAAATATCCAGCCCCTTAGGAGAAATACATATGCATAACGAATCTCCACCTTGGTGAACATCCAGCCCCTTAGGAGAAAATTTATCATGAAGTTTCTTATGCACCAATGTGGGTTGAGTCACAAATCTTTTTTAAATAATCCCTTAATTAAGATTCCCTTAATTAAGTTTCCCAGAAAAAAAGCAACAGAATCTTTCCAAAAAAGAATTGAAATATTCTTTTAATTAAGTTTATTTAATTAAATATTTATCTTAATTAAGTTTATTATAAAAATGAATTTCCTTTAATTAAATTATCCTTAATCAAACTTTCTCAGAAATCATTTTTCCTTACACTTCCAATAAAAGCTCTGTCTCCGCTTTCCAGAAAAGCTCATTTTTCCTTATAGAAAAGCTTCGCTTTCCTTCTCAGAAAAGCTATGTTTTTGTTTTCCTTCCAGAAAAGCCCCGCCTCCGCTTTCCTTCCAGAAAAGCCCCGTCTCCGCTTTCCTTCAAGAAAGAAATCTTTACTTTCCCGATTGCAGCACCATATTCCTTTTTTTTTGTCTTTCCTGAGTCTTGGAATATCTCCGCAATAAATTTCCTTTTCCGCGGACTTTCCTTATCCGCGTGAATTTCTTTTTTCGCGTCCACCCTTCCAATTCTGCTCCTCCTCCGCTTCCTCAGTCTGCCCAGAAACCTACCTCCCATGTCAAACAACTTATGCTCCTGCGATGCCTGAAACTGCCGTAACCCTCGTTGCCGAACCGTTCCAGCTATCCGCCGAATTCCCCGAAAGCCTCCAGCGTGAATGCCTGCGTCGGCGCTGAACTCCCGTGCGAAACTCTTCCCACGAGCTCCTCTGAGAAGCCTGGGTTCCTCCCTCATGCCGTGACCACGACAATTGGCCAACTCCCGCAGCTGCGATTCACAAACTTCTTTCCGCGCGCTTCTTCTTCTCTGCGCCGAAAAAATTTCTCCTCTTCTGCCCTAGAACCTGGCTCTGAATCACTTGTTGAGAAATTAGGGCAAAGAAAAACAGGAATCGACACAAATCCAGAATACCACACAGAGATTTACGTGGTTCGACAAAAATATCTACATCATCGAGAGCGGAGCAACGACTTCCTTTTTAATATTCAGAAAAGAATATAAAATACAAGATTCAAAATTCTCAAAGACTCAGAGACACTCCTAGGGTTACAACAGGACACATATATAACACTATAGTACATTATGTAATTATTTAAATTACCCCTGTACCAAACTGAAAGGTGTTTCTCCCGCACCCCCAACTCACATAATGAAACTCTCCCGATTGGACAAATCCTTCTGCTCCAACATCTATCCCATTTATGATATATGAGTCATACCTAACAATGTGTATGATATTGAATCCCCAATTTTTTGTATAGTCGATTGAAACCAACACATTGAAACTCAACATGAGTTCCCATAAGAATTGGAGAAGCTCTAAGGAGACATTTGGACTTAGGGATTTCAAATTTTCTTAAGAACATCACATACATTTACACCACACACATGTACATCACAATTCACATCACATTCACACTACAATTCACAAACACTTCAAAATCAAAATTAAATAAGTTTTTTAAAATTCATGCAAATCAAATCCAAGCCCAAATTCATTAATCAAAATCAAAGTCAAGTCTAAATGAAACGAAAGCCCTCATGACGTGAATTTGAGACCCCTCAGGCATGTGTTGAGGGGCACGTTGTCAGGATCATTCTGCTAGACTTCGGCTCTCGCTTAGGTGAAGGTCGGTCGACATTTTGTTTGTCAGATGATTTTTATTGGATCAGCAAATAATATTCGTTGTGTCGCTCGCGAAACTGACTCAAATTGACTCGATCGTCAATGGATACGTCCAGACAACCTCAGATGATGAAACGGACCATGTAAGCTCGTCTGGAATGTCGATTTTACCTGGGGATGACACATGTATCAATATGATTCCAAGTGAGAGTGAATTGCACGCAAATTAATGCTTTTAAATGAAATAATAATAATAAAATATAATAAATAAAATAAAATAAAATAAATACATATAAAAAAAAAGTACCCACGCACACACCCCTCTCCCTCATGAGGCACCAAACGAAACTTCTCCATCACACGACCCTGAGGAGACTTCCCATCGCCCTCTGCCCGAAAACCCTTCCTCCTCTGCGCCCGAAGCCCTCGCTTACCTCTCCTCCGAGCTTCATGTTTCGGTAAGCCTTTGATTCCTCAAGCCCCTTCTCCTGAAACCCTCGCTCGGCTAAGTCTTCCTCCTTCCCGATGCCCTCAACTACCTCGCACCATTTCTCTAGGCCCTTCTCTGTTTCACTCCAAGAACGGCACAAAGGTCTTGGCTCCCCCGCCGTCACTTTTTTTTCTTTTCTCCTACTTCCTTCACCCCCATCGCGACAGCTTTAGCGTCGCTTACAGTAACCCTTCCTCCTCCCC
Organism: Phalaenopsis equestris; assembly: GCF_001263595.1. Taxonomy (NCBI): domain Eukaryota; kingdom Viridiplantae; phylum Streptophyta; class Magnoliopsida; order Asparagales; family Orchidaceae; genus Phalaenopsis; species Phalaenopsis equestris. The sequence continues at coordinate 125,535 of NW_018164723.1, read as the reverse complement.
ACCTTCAGCTTAGAGGCATATTCATCTAACCTTCACCTGTTCATTTACTTACCTGTCTTCTGAATGTTTAGCTCCTAAATCTGGAATATTAGATGAATTCGTTGTGCCTCATAATAATACTTTTGTTTACATTTCTGAGCTATAACAAGTATGTGAGCAGTTCCTATCATTGCTTTGGAGATTCCTTTATCAAAATATAGTTTTCATGGAAGTATTGGATCAAATTCAGCATTTACATACTTGTTATTTTAGAGTCTTTTAATGATATATATATACATCAGAAACATCAAAACTAAACTTGCATCGTTCATTATAAGACATTCAATGCATTTATCTCTCAATAGAAAAGAGAAACAAATCCTGGAGGAGACAGAGCACATAAGATATAAAACTGATGAACTGTGAACGATAATGAGATAGATTTAGATAGAAAAATATATTCACTCAGTTGCAGGATCAATAAGTGGTGCAATCTCATGCCATCGGAAATTTGTGCCTTCTAAGACCCAAACTTCCATTCTTCCAGCAACACTTTGCCCCGAATGTAGGTACAGCTCTTTCATTCAAATATGCAATTTTTTCTTCTTCGATTCAGCTCCAAGTCCTCTACCGCAATCTCCAACCAGCTCAAAGAAAGAAACATTTATCCCCACCAAATACACTCATAATTATGCAAACTTTTCTGGTGCTCGACGGCGGTCAGCGATGGTCAAAGAAGATCAGTTGTGCTCGACGGTGGTTGGTGGTTCAGATCCTTCTCAAACCTTCAAACTCTCCCTCAAGTCTCAAACTCTCCTCCCTATGGGTGTAAACGAGCCGAAGCTCGTGTTCAACACATTAACAAATACTACTATTCGTGTTTGAACTGTTTATATTTCTAATAAAAAAAAATTGTTCATGTTCAATTAGTTTGTTCACAAACAAAGTGTCGTTTTACCAACCCTAGTCACACATGCAGTCGTTAGGGGAGTAAACAAATTGAGCTTGAGCGAGTCTAAACTCGACTTGTTAAAAATATTATTATTTGTGTTTGGTTTGTTTATATATCGAGCTCAAAAACTTTGTTCGTATTTGACTCGTTTGCTTATCGAGTCGAACACGAGCTGTTCACGAACAATGAGCTATTTGGACAACTCTAGTCACATAGTCGTAGAATGTTAAAGGTAGGGCAAGATTTCAATCTTTTATTTTCTTTAGGATATTCATTTAAATGGTACTTAATATATTTTTATTCTATTTTTAATTTGTAATTGTAATTGATTATAATTCTTGGTAGCATTGTAATCAAGTAAATTATTTAAAAATAATACTCACTATGTATATATATAATTTTTTATTTATAGTCAAAACGAGAGAAACACAAACAAACAAAAATATATATAATTTAATTATTTAATTTTCGTGTTCAACTAGATTATACATCGAGCAAAAAAAAAAAAAAAATATTTGTGTTGGGCTTGTTTGATTAGCGAACAAATCGAACACGAGCTAAAAAAATTTTCCAAAGCGGTGAAATGGTTTGATAGGAGGCTCAATTTATTTCAAATTGGATCAATATTGGTACCGCTGTGTCTGTATTGTCGAACCTGTCAGTTTGACTGTAAGTTTCCTGAAATCGGAGCTCTTGATGACCTTAATCAAAATTTGAATGTTTCATGCTCAAAAGCTTGGCTCGAGATCCGTGTTATATCTTGAGATTCATGTTGTATCATAAACATTTATTGGAGGTATATCAACTATAAAGAAAAACTCTCTAAATTTAATATATTTTTAAATATTTTTATATTAATATTACTTTAAATGGGCCGGCTCACGAGCTTCCGAGTCAAGTCAGTGCTAGCCAAAGCTTGGCTTGTTAGCTCATCAAACTCAATTAACGAGCCGGCTCACGAGTTCGCTTCACTAACTTACATGACCCTATTCTTATATCTTCAATTAGATAAAAATTTAATAAATACTCTTAAAGCAAGAAGGATATGTTTGGCAGCCGCATTATTTATAGGATTTAATTATGAGTTTAACTTGAATCTACTCAAAAATAAAAATAAAAAAAAATTAAATCCAATATTTCATTAATTTCAATTTTCTTGGTTTTCATCTCATTCTTCATGTGTTTCATCATTTTTGAGATTTAAATCTGAATTTCATTTATTTTATTGTGAATTCCGCAGACGCACACCATCTCTTGTCATCACCAACAAAATTTAATAAATCTGAATAGATGAGATTTGAATCCTATTTAATAAAAATATTTAAAATCCGTTCTTTACGATTTATCTTTTTGAATAAATTATATTTTGACAATATTTTCAAAAAAATTATGATTAAAATCTGTATTTTTTCACAATTTTTAATAAAATTCATTAGCAAGAGTAGTCTTTCACCTCCCAAAAGAGCTCTTTAGGGTGGCGGGCAACCCATGGCTTAAATACTATTTTTCGGCCTTATATCTAGCCGATGTGAGACTTTTTGTCCCTGACATTTTCCTCCACCCAATCATGTAATGCTTTCGTCACGGATCGGCTCCTCCAATGACCCCACTGGATTATGTGTGTAAGCAGTAATCTACTCTGATACCACTTGTCAAATCCCAAAAGAACTTTTTGAGGGCGGTGGGCAGCCCATAACTTAAATACTGCTTTTCGGCCTTACACTTAGTCGATGTGAGACTTTTTGTTCGTGACAAGCCGCCATAGAACAATACTTTAATAAATAATATGTAATTTAGTTTCATTTTCATGACTATTTATATTCCTGCTCCCCACACCACTTCCAAATCCCACATCAGTCAGCAAAACATGGTCGGAAACCTAATCTTCTTCCTCCCGCTGCTGCTCCTCCTCCTCCTCCATTCCACTTCCTCCGACCCCGATCCAATCCAAGACTTCTGCATCCCCGATCCCGGCCCATCCCCAATTCTCCTCAGCCACCTCTCCACCTACCCTTGCAAAAACCCCTCCAACACCACCTCCGACGACTTCGTCTTCTCCGGCGCTAGATCTCCATCCAAAACATCGCCGGGAACCGGATTCGCAGGCCTCTCCGTCACCCCTTCTCTCTTTCCCGCACTCAACACCCTCGGGGTGTCGTTCGCTCGCGCAGATCTCGAGCCCGGCGGCGTGAATCCGCCTCATTACCATCCTCGAGCCACCGAGACAGCGTTGGTGGTCGAGGGGAAGATCTATTCTGGATTTGTGGATTCCGGCGGAAGGCTATTTGCGAAGGTGATTGCGAAGGGTGAGGTGATGGTGTTTCCCAAGGCGATGGTTCATTTTCAGATGAATGTTGGGGATTCGCCGGCGGTGATATTCGGGAGTTTTAACGGTGAGAATCCGGGGGTGGTTAGGGTTCCGGCGACGATTTTTGGGTCGGGGATTAAGGAGGTGTTGTTGGAGAAAGCGTTTGGGTTGAGTCGGAAGGAGATTGAGGGGTTAGAAAGGAGGTTTGGGCATAAAGAAGTTGAATTGTGATATTTTTGTCTGGTTTTAAGGTCAAAATTTGTGGTTAGATTTATTTCGAGAGAAAAAAATGTCTTTCAAGTTCTAAAGATAGGAATTTTTTTTTGAAATGCCAAAAATATGAGTTCATTTTTTATTAGTGTAAATATTAATTTTTTGTGTTTGTTTGGGTTTTTTTTTTTTTTTTTTGAAATGCAAAAAATATGCCAAAAATGTACTTCATGAAGGAACTCTATTTATAGAATTTAAGAGTGATCTCTCTGCAGATAAGACAGGGATTTGGATCACTCTATCGGAAGATCCAGAGAGATTTCCCTAATCAGACGATATTTTGTGGACTTTTTAGTGCCTTAACAATGCCAAACTTGAGTGATCTTGGGCTCATTGGATTTGCATCATTGATTTGACCAATTTTGATATTATTGTGTTCATATCGTCAGGTTGACCGGTTTGATTATAAGATTGTTGTAATCAGAGTTCTGGATTGTTTTTAATTTAAGTTTGAATTTCTTGCTAAAAAATGCTCCAAGATTCGTGTTAATTAACCCAAAATTCATGTTGAACTACATAAGTATTTGATGACATATCAGCACTTATACAAACCAATGATATCATATCAAATATTTTACTATTTTAATTTCACATAATATGTATTTCCTTCAATAAAATTTTGGTGGTTGAGGTCTTTGGGAGGAGAATCATTTTGCTTTTTGCAATTCTGAGTGGATTCGGTGGTTTAGGTATTGGGAAGGTGAATCATTAGACTTGAGGTGAGTGGGTTTGGTAGAGGGGAGAGAATTTGGTAAGGACCCTCATCAAAAAATATTTTTTATAGAAAAAAATTATTTCAAAATAAATATAATATAGTGGCATTTACATGCTTGACATGCTATTCTCATATAATTACCTATCTAATACCTATATTTTCTTATTTACATATATATGGCACTCAAATATTTCATGTTACAGTAGAAGTATCACTCTTATTTACATTTTAAAAGCGAAATACACTTTCTTATGCATATGATTATAACACTGTTGAATTTAAGATTGTCTGTGAATTACACCCAAGAAATATAGCATAAATGAGAAGAGAGAGAGAGGTGAACAGTCAAAACATTGTTCAGAGGGGAGCTAGAGAGGGAGCCCTGGAAAGGGGGGCCCCTCTATAATAAAATTTTCTCCTATTTATATAGGATGTAGTATAATAATGATATTACATTTTTGACTCCATTTTGAGAAGGCCGATACTGTGATATTTCTAGTATTTTACAAGCGATGTCTTATCATTCGGTTTCCTTTTGGCTCAACTAGCCAAGCTTAGTTGGCTTGGCTCGACTCGACTAAGTTAGCTTGGTCGATTGAACATGACTCGATCTAGTCAGCTCAATCAATAGAGTTTGGTCGGCTGATCTAGCCTGTTTGACTATCTCTAGTCTATGGTAAGGAGCCTTCGAGTCTCCATTAGATGGTCGATAATGCATTGTGGAACTGGTTCTTCCGTTGGATCCGTTCTACTATGGGATAAGCTGTTGTATCGAGTCGATTTTCTTGAAGTTAACGACCCTGACACACTTTTCTCTCTTTTTCAGTCAAATGACTTATGCTTGGATTGCTTACCCGTGTCTGCTTTCTAGCTTTTGTCGGCTTTTGCTCAGCTAGCTTGACTTGTCTAACTTGACCCAACAAGCATAACTAAAACACTTCCACCATGTAGGAGAATTTGGCCCAAGCTCATCTAATCCATGATGAGTTACAAATTTAGTGCAAGGAAAGTTCATTTTAAGTGATAGAAGTAATTTTTTTTAGCTCGGCATAACTCTCAAGTGTCTTCTCCTTGGCTGAGACAATCCTTTAACACCATATTCCAACAAGATTTTAAGCTTTCAACCATTAATTCTTATGATAAAACGTCTAAACCTTTATGTTGCACACAACAAGCTTCTGATGCTCTCCTTTGTTAAGTTTTTCCTGCAAATCTTAAAGGCCAATCACATACTTGTATTTATTCACTCCTATAAGAATCATTCATACATTTGACAAACTTGCAAAATTGCGTATGGAGCAATACATTACAAAACAAATCCTTATCAAAGTCTCCTCTTAACCTTATGAGATTCGCCGAAGTAAGGGAAAGTCACTAAACAATAATTTTCACTATAATCTCAAAAGGTCGATCACGTTTATATCGTGGGCATGTTGCAATGGGATAGTCTTCCCGTATCTCGTTCAACCATCAAGCTTACGAGAATCAATTTCAGGCTTAACG
>NW_018164723.1:118353-119708 GCF_001263595.1 Phalaenopsis equestris | reverse complement strand
GTATAATTAGGGCATTTATCGGAACTTATAAATGGCTTAAAAGCTGTCAGTAATTAGCATTATTACCGTTGAAAATTCCCATCACTTACTAAAAAACTTTTCAGTTAACACCTTGTCAAATTGAGATATAACCGACGTCATATAACTGTTACTTAATATTTGTTTATAACCGACAGTATAATGCGTTTGTAATAATAAAAATCGTCAGAAAAAATATTACGGTTGCTAGCGACGACATGTCATGTAGTTATACCGTTACAAATAACTCAGCTCATAAACCTTCCTTACGCCATCGTAGAATAGAGCAATTTTTCAAACGTGTATGTTGGTCGTCGTTTTTAGCAGTTTTTCCAGCCGTCTAAGCTTTCTACAATAACCAACATTTTGTAAAAATCAAATCGAGAAATATGTTTTAAATCTTAATATCATTCTAGAGATAAAGACTTCAAATAATGATATAGCCAATGGTAAAATTCACAATCCCATGTACAATACATTTCAAGTTCCTTTTTCATGAAGAGAAGAGAGAGAACAGCATTATTTTAAAAAGAGGTTTATATTTACTTATTCAAAGCCCCCAGTAATACGTTTCCACCAAGAGAAGTTGCTTTATTTCTATATGTCGAAGAATAGGGAAAACGGGGATAGGAATGTCTTTTAACACTATATAGAGAGAGAGAGAGAGAGGTTCAAGCTTATATTTAATTATGATAAATTTTGTAGCTAGCTAATTTATTTTGAAAAAAATGTAAATTAAATTTTGATTGATTAGTGTACATCAAAAGTGTACCAGCACTAATCTCGAGGGAATCTATCTGTCTAGAAGGAAAAAAGTAAGACAAAGGATGGCTGCCTATAGAAGACTAGGAGACTCTCTTATCCCATCAAGTGTAGTCGTGCGAGCTAAAGCCGGAGACCAATCGAACCAAGGGAAGGACAAAACGGCAACTGATCGATCTGAATACAAACTAATCAGACTAAAATAAGACAGATAAACATCAGAGCTAACCACTATAAGAAAACTGACTAAAGACAACAACTTACCTTCCTATAGATCCGACATGAGAAAAGGCCTATTTTCTCAATATCATTAGTCATCCTACAGACGCCCATGAGGCCTCTCATAAGGGACCAATAATTGATGATACAACAATCTTATATTCACCCCACAAGTTTTCCTTATTGAGGAATAAACTATCTATTAGGTTATGGTGATTCACCTTCTGTTCAATAGTCTATTATTGCTCCACTGGTAGAAACTCCTCATATAGGAATTGAGGGTTAACAACCATACTAGATTAACCAAATGACACAGTCGATTGAACCTCTCTCGCCGAGCCGAGGCCAAACAAGCT
>NW_018164723.1:109208-116181 GCF_001263595.1 Phalaenopsis equestris | reverse complement strand
AAAAAAATTGCTGTGAATTAGCCAATAAAGCTGTTTGATAGTGATTTTGCAACCACTTGAGAAAAAAAGAAAATAAACAGAAGGCCAAATTTTTTAAAATAGTCACGTTAGTAATATTAATGATGATTAGTAGCTGTTGGGAGGAGAAATTAGCAAAAGGAGCAAATTCTCAAATCTTAATTTGCTTTTACATGAAATGCAAGTGTTTGTTTGCGTTTAAGTTTTACATAATTAAAACATTTAATTAATAATATTAAAAATCGGCCAAATTTGTTATGTCTAAGTTTTAAACATTTAGAATTAAGATTTAATTTAAAAGAATTTTAACTAAAAATAAATTTAATTAATAATATTTTATTAAAATTAAATATTAAAAATAGAATTTAATAAAATATATAATAATAGTTTTTAATCTTAAAATTAAGAGGAATTTAATAATAAAATGTCAATATTTTTAAAATAAGATTTTTTGAAGGAAATAAATTTTGAGTTTATAAATTATAATTATAGAATGATATAAATTATTAATAAAGACTTAAATAATTTATTTAATGCATTATAAAAAATCAAAATAAAAATAAAATAAGAAATAAATTTACGGTATTGTATTTAAATTAGTTTTAAAAAGAAAAATAACTTAATTTTGACTAAAAACTTCCGCAATGAAAGTAACAAGTTTTGAACATTAAATTTATGAAATTAAACTTAAAATTTATTGAGAAAGTAGTCGACAGTAAAATAAAAATTTAAAGAAAGGGAAAAAAAAATTATTTTCTTCAGAGAACTCTTGATTCTGAATTATATCTTGAAGTTGCTCGGAGTAGTCGCTCTTGTAATTGATGTTCCTTTTCATCACCCTCTTGTATCTGATCATCATTTGATGCGAAGACCAGAGTATCTTGTTGAATGTGGAGTGATGGCCCGTTTTAGTTGGTCCCCAAGTGAAACTGCATGTCAAAATGTCCACCCTCTTAAGCTGTCGGAGCATATGACGGGCCATCATATGATGTTGAAGTCCTGCATATGTTGAAGACCCTACATATGTCGAGAGCCCCGCTTATGTTGAGGGTACAACTTGGACAAAAGTTATTCTCAAAGTATTAACAGCCGATCCTCTTAAAAAGTTCGCTGGTGATCGTTGTGGGATATCTGAGGTAGACCTTCGGGAAGTGTGTTCTGGTAGTTGGTCAAACCCACATTAATAAATGTAGTGATTGATCCACTCCGTTGGAAAGCTCAGTGAGTTCATCGCAACCTTCCTACATTGTTATAACATCATCACCATGACCACCAACAAATCTACTAGTAAGACTCTTTGAACGAATGTAATAGTCCACCTACATAAGTTCATAATTTATTAAATCAAGACAATATAATTTAATAAACTAAAAGTGTAAAATAATTTTAAATTTTGTACCCATCGTTAATCTCTCCCCAGGAGACCTAGGCAGTAAGTATCTGGTGGTACAACAAATGGTTGAACCAAGTAGATCGACACCCATGATCTATACCACAGTAAGTAATGCAACAATTTTACAATTTCATCACCAAAATGTGGGTTTATTGGAATTAAGAGGGCCGGATGGTTGTTCCAAAAAGCAATGAAATTTTGGTGGTAATGCATCCAGTCTTATTAGTTTTTCCTCATCCATAACCCGTTCAAATGAACAAGATATTGACTAAATATCTGTGGATTGTACATAAGAGAAATGTCGCATTCCGTGATCTGGTAGATGCCCTCCATACATTTCCAATTGATTAGAGGTAAACGAGTTGTCCATATTTCCATATTCTCCAGACAAATCTTAAGTAACCACACTATAATACCGTCGAGATACGGTGTCCAAATAACATGTTTGCTTAGATCTTATGATTTCTTATAAATTACGTAAATTATGTAGAAGTTTTTTTTTTTTTTTTTTTGGGTATAAATTAATGTACTTGGCTTTGAATCAGTCCATCAATTTCGTCTCTATACATTTCTCGATTTCCTCATGGCACCTCCCAGCTCGCAATTCTCATTGCATTTAGGATTTTTGGATAAAACTATCAAAGAAATTATTGACATATTTGCATAAATAATTAGTCTGAAAGAAATATACCTGAATCCCACATGCTTTTGTGATAGCTTTATGGGATTAGGAACATGGGGAGTAGGTCTCAAGACATGCAAATGATCCCAACGCTCAACTTACAAAAGCAATAGGTGTAAACCTCAGGCTAATCTAGCATGCAAAGGGTTTGCGGCCAGATTTAACTCTCTGTATAGTTGTGCTAAAACAACCCCTCCTATAGAATACAGGGAAAATGCCGCTAAATCCTCAAGTAATGGCGAATACTGTAAATTTATGTGCGAGCTCAATATATCGGGCAATGAAAAATAACTTAACGTATATAAAATGTATGCTCTAACACAAAGCAAAAAAAAGAGACAATCCATACTATGATAAGAATCTCCATAAGAAAAATTATCTGAGTCATCGAAGAGGTACAATGGTATGGGATTGTGAGTGTCCCATTTGAAAATTTGCCACGACTTGATCGTCATCAGAATTTTGCACATCCTTATTTATATCCGGATGTCTTCCTAATAGTCCATCACAACAATATGGCCAATTAGACCGGCGTAACTCTCACCCAACAACAATTGAACCGATCGAGGTCAGCCCATCCACCCTCATGCCAAGAATGATTTGTACATCATGCAGTGTGACAGTCATCGCACCTGCAGTTATTAATAAATAATAAGCACGTTATTAATGACTGTTTTATGAATAATATATAATTTAATATGTTTGTTTTCTTCCTATCAACAGGTAGATGAAATGTATTTGTGAGCGGCCACCATTGCTCTACCATCGTAGTTATCAAATGATGGTCTACCACCATGAACTCCAAATGTCTAATATGTTCAAGCCCTATAATTTGCAATGCTCGAAATAAATCGTGGGCACCTAACCGACCACTCGCTTGCTCCGTGCACATGACTGGCCGTCTCAAGTACCCTCGCCTGTTCATATTTTACTTGAAACAATCTCTTAAATAAATTTAAATTTTAATAACAATAAAATACAAACACACTACCTGACTGTGTTTTGAGGCTCTATGCGATTCTCCTATTGATTGTATGCTCGGCGGTGCCTCTGCAACTGTTGGATCCACTGTCGGAGCATGCCTAGCACAGCGACGGCCTCCCAAGCCTGCTGCCTCTGCCAAGCTCGTTCAAGGATTACAAAAAATGTATTAGCTCAGATCCAGTGTTTTTACAAATACTACATTGACGTGATTTATATATAATCTAGTTTCATCCATTGTATTGGTGATTCTGTCTGTTCTTAGTCTGCCGCTATGCCTTCCGAACAAAGGAGAGAGTAACTGTATCAGACATTGTTGCTCATTATATGGTGGCCACATCTTGTTTGGTATCATATGAAACAAAGCCTTTCATATTTCTCTAAAAACATTATAAAGTTTCATTTAATCTTTAATATTAATAGCCATAGCAAAACAATTTTCTTAAAAGAAGTTTAAGAAATTGCCAACTAAATTTGCTTAAAAATAATTGTTTTAAAAACTCGCTTAAAAATTTTTTCGACAAAATAATTACTCAAAGAAAGAAAAAAGTCGCATCAAAGAATTATTTAAAAAAAATTTCCTCAAGAACAAATGCTTACATAATTAAAAATTTTGCCTCTTGAAGAAAGAAAAAAGTCGCATCAAAGAATTATTTTAAAAAAATTTCCTCAAGAACAAATGCTTACATAATTGCCGAAAAAAATTGCATAAGAAAATTTGTTTAAAAAATCTGCTTAAAAAAATTCTTTAAAAAGTACTTAAACTGCTTAACGTGAAACTAGACGTGAAGCATAAGCCATCGAGTGTGGTATTTGAGAAAAGGGTGAGTGGGAAGAGAGTTGTGCCCAAGCCAGGAGCCAGCAATTGTGAGAGCCAACCTGTCTCTTTCGATTTCCTAATGGGCTCACCCTAAGAGAGGGCTATAGGACAGGCCAGAGGCCGTCCTAAATTTTCTTTCAAATTCCTCTTTTTAAATTTTCTTCATTACGGTCTTCGTTTAATCTTGTTGCAAGGCGATACATATATTAGATGTCTTTTTTCTTGGAACACTTTGGGTGTAACCACGCTGCCATGAAACAATTTTAATTGAATGTTTAAATTTTCAAGTAACATCAACTTCAACGAACATCATACATTATAGGTGGTCTTATACATGAAGCAATAAGTGCATCAAATTAAAGAGGTTTATCAAATAGAAAAGTGGGATAAATAAAAAAAAAATTATTAAAGACTTAAATTTTAAAATGTGGGAATGAAACCTAAAAAAAGATCTAACAAGGTATAATTTAACAGGAAAATAATAATGCAAACTCTGGATCGAAGAGCAATAACTATCAATAAAGGATCAGAAGGCTTGGTTACAAGCCTAATAGCCTTAACTTCAACCAACAGAGGAAAAGAGCAACAATTCATAACCAATCATAGTAATGTGTTATTTTGACCTCCAATTAATGAACTAAGGTAAAAGAGCAATTTTGTAATGTGGCACCGCCACCTACCACATCTCATCTACCGCTCACCTACCGCCCACCTACCTCCCCCCTACCACTCTCCTGCTTCTATAAATAGAGAGCTACGAGTGCGAAGGGAAGAGATTTTGAGCTACCGCAAATGAGGAGAGAATGACTAGAGAGTTAGATAGAAGGAGAGCATCTTGAGGCCTTGTATCAAGGTGTCGCTTGAAAGGGAGGCCATAGAAGGAAGATGAGGGCTCATCTCTATGTATAAGCTATGTATTCTCCATTTCTTTTGCCTTAGTGAACTATTTGATTGATTCCCTCTCATGGACGTAGATCCAGTTGGATCGAACCACGTAAATGATCTGTGTTTGCTTGTGTTCTTTGCGTTTCATTTTTATGTCAGGAAGTACATATCTCACAACAATTGGCGCCGTCTGTGGGAAGATCCATACTTCTTGGCTAGAGGTGTCCACGTAAAGGTGTTTGCGGCTAGCGATGAAGAAGAGTTCGGTATTCACGAACAGAAGAACAAGCAAATCGTGTCGCAGGCAGCCGAATCGCGATAGATTCGGTGAGCAGTGAAAGCTTTGATCGACTGGATTAGCATCACAGGTTGTGCAGTTCGGCGAGACGGAGGAGGAACTGCCCTTGAAGGAGCAAAGGAAGGCGGGTCGTTCGGTCCGCGAAGGGGCAGATCTCGCGAAGGACGAGGATTTCCGCGACAGCTTGCACACGCTGCCGAGGATTTCCGCGACAGCTTGCACACGCTGCGACAGCTCTTAGAATTTTGTAGGTTCTCAGCGGAGCGGATTTCAGACGTTAGTGGGGATCGAGCCACAATAATGGGTTCCGCCAAATTCGACATCGAGAAATTCAACGGGAATAATGATTTTGGTTTATGGAGAGTAAAGATGAGAGCTATATTGGTGAGAAGGAGAAGATCGGCATACTGGACAAGGCCCACAGTTTGATAATACTGAGCTTGGGCGACAAAGTTCTTAGGGAGGTGTCGAGGGAGACAACGGCTCAAGCACTTTGGGCCAACCTCGAGGTACTCTACCTGACAAAGTCTCTAGCTAATAGGCTCTTTCTGAAGCAGCGCCTATACTCCTTCAAAATGCAAGAAGATAAATCCGTCTCAGAGCAGATTGGCGAGTTCAACAAGATCATCGACGACCTCGAAATGACCTCAAGAACATCGATGTCAAGATGGACGATGAGGACAAGGCACTGCCGTTGCTAAACTCTATTCCTAAGAGCTACGAGCATTTCAAGGATGTCTAGGATGTGATGCTCTATGGAAGGGCGCAGATTATTACTCTAGAAGAGGTTCAATCTCTTATTAGAGCTAAAGAACTCCATAAGAAGCACGACATGAAAGAGGAAACCAGTGGAGATAGTCTGACAGATAGAGGAAGATCGAGCAAGATTCAAAAGTGATTAGAGTAGATCAAAATCCAAAAGGAATGACAGAAGTCAGTCTTCTAGGAGATCTAACAGGTGTTACCACTGCCACAAGGAATGTCACTTTAGAAGAAACTGTCCGGATAGAAAGAAAAGTTTTCAGGAGAAGCCCACAGATTCTGGAGAGGCAAGCGTAGCCTCAGATGGCTATAATTCAACTGAAGCTCTGACGATCACAGAATCTGAATCTAGCAGGGAGTGGATCCTTGACTCAGGGTGCTCCTTCCACATGTGTCCCAAAAAATACTAGTTCAAGTCACTGTAGCTGGAGAACGGTGGGCCTGTTCTACTTGGTGATAATAAAGCTTGCAGGGTAGTCGGCAGCGGGACAATCAGAATCAAGATGTTCGTTGGAGCTGAAAGGATACTGCAGCACGTCAGGTATGTCCCAGAACTCAAAACAAATATGATCTCTCTAGGTACGCTGGAGTCAAGTGGATACTCATTCAAGGCAGAGAATGACTGCATCAGAGTATCCAAAGGTTCTCTCATAGTCATGAAAGGAGTCAGAAAGAATGGACTATACTCCTAGTTGGAAGAACTGTGATCGACAACTTCTCAAATGCAGTTCAATCAGAACCTGACAGGATAAGACTATGGCACATGAGACTGGGGCATGTAAGTGAAAGAGTCTTACAAAAACTGTCCAAGCGAAGTCTGTTATGTGAAGATCGAGTCAGCAAACTGGAATTCTGTGAACAATGCGTTTTGGGGAAGGCCACCAGGGTGAAGTTCTCTACCGTAACTCCCTCATCAAAGAAACCCCTTGACTATGTTCACAACAATTTATGGGGGCCAGCCAGAACTCAGACTCATGGAGGAGGGAGATACTTCATGTCCATCATAGATGACTATACCAGGAAGGTATGGGTTTTCATCCTTAAATCAAAAGATGAAGCTTTTCAGAGGTTCAGGGACTGGCTGACTGTTACAGAAAAAAAGATGGAAACCAAGCTAAAGCACTTGAGAACTGA
>NW_018164723.1:105364-109108 GCF_001263595.1 Phalaenopsis equestris | reverse complement strand
TGTGGCCCTCTCAACAACAGAGGTCGAATACATCGTTGTGACTGGAGCAATCAAGGAAGCTATGTGGCTAAATGGCATGGCTGAAGAGCTTGGGATACATCAGAAGGTGATAATTGTGTTTTGCGACAACCAAAGCACCATTCACCTAACCAGAAATCAGGTATTTCATAAAAGATCCAAGCATATAGATATAAAACTTCATTTTGTGAGGGATGTCGTTGCCAAGAGTGAAGATACCTACTGAAGAAAATTTTGCTGATATGCTCACGAAGGTGCTACCGACAGCTAAGTTCAGACACGGTCTGGACTTAGTAAACTTCACCAAGGGTTGAGGCCCTCTCAGGGGCCAGGTGGAGGGAATCTTTACTTCGAAGCTTCTCAATTGAGGGTCAAGGTGGAGAATTGTTATTTTGACCCCCAATTAATGAACTAAGGTAAAAGGGCAATTTTGTAATGTGGCTCCGCCACCTACCACATCTCACCTACCGCCCACCTACCTCCCACCTACCTCCCACCTACCACTCTCTTGCTTCTATAATAGAGAGGATGTGAGGCCTAGGAGTGCAAGGGAAGAGATTTTGAGCTACCACAAATGAGGAGATAATAGCTAGAGAGCTAGAGAGGAGGAGAGCATCTTGAGACATTGTATCAATATGTCACTTGAGAGGGAGGCCATAGAAGGAAGATGAGGGCTCATCTCTATGTATAAGCTATGTATTCTCCATTTCTTTTGCCTTAGTGAACTATTTGATTGATTTCCTCCCGTGGACGTAGATCCAGTTGGATCAAACCACGTAAACGATCTGTGTTTGCTTGTGTTCTTTGCGTTTCATTTTTATGCCAGCAAGTACATATCTCACAACATAATGCTTGATGGCCATGGATGCCACCACCAGTAGGTGCCAATTTCCTGCAGGAAAATGAGGGCTCAATGGCAGAGGCAATTCGTGGCGGTGATTAGATGAGGAGGAAGGTGACGGTGGCTAGAAATAAGAGCGAATGTTATGTGTGGTGAGTGTACGTCCGTTGTGTGATACACGACGGCATGGCTACATCAGGACACCACACGTAATATTTTCTTTAGAAATGGAAGTAGGAATCAGGTGATTGTAATAAGAAATGATTATTGAATTGTGATTAATACTAATAACTATAGTTTTAATCATTATTATTGTAATAATATTTTCTTTAGAAATGGAAGTAGGAATCAGATGATTGTAATAAGAAATGATTATTGAATTGTGATTGATACTAATAACTATAGTTTTAATCATTATTATTGTACACGATTATGAATTCTCACCACTTATTTTTTTTTTTAGGTAGCATGTTGTAGTAATTTAAATATTTGTGATTGCTAAGTTCTTAGAACCTGACAAGTTTTAAATTGACCTAAGAAAATGGCTTTTAAAAATAATTTAAACCGTCCAAAATTCTAGGTCAAACGAGTGATTTTGACCGTTGAACGCTGAAAATTGCTGGTTTGACCTTCGATTTTGGGAGTTCTAAATTTTCTTTTTTAATGTTTTGTATTTATATGATATATTTGGTTGACATATGATTACCTTGATCTGTATATGAATTGTTAGTTTTTAGTCATTAAAAATTATTTACATATGTTTAAGTTTTGTTATAATATTTTGGGGCATTTAAATACTTGCTTTACAATATTTATTAATTTTTTATATCTAACATCCAAAATTTAATATTTAAATTTATAGCACCCAATTAAATATTTCGTATTATTAAAAAAATACAACCATTCTAATTTTTTTTTTTTTAATATGAAACACTTTTTGCCATGCATAGAATAATAAATTATCATCTGAGCGTCGCATAATAATTCAACACACACTCAAATAACAAAAAGTGATATGCAAAAACACCAGATACTTTCACGTGGAAAACCCAGAAAGGAAAAAAAAACACTGGATTTGATCGACTAATTGAAATAATGCACTATGCGTCGGTGATTACACGTACATGACATTATCCTACAAGGCGAAAGTTTTACATGGTTTCTCAAGTTATAACGGTTTTGCACATAAGAGTTTGTTGCCCCAAAATATGGAGCATTCATAACGGTGAGCAGTTGTTGGGGCTTCGTTACACCGTCTTCAAGGTTGGTATGACATTTGACATCATGTGCTGCTCCATAGGATGTTTCGTGACTTTGCAGTATCAGTTGTTACTTTCTCTTCACAACACAAATCTTGACTTCGAGTTAGAGGTGAGTGATGGTGGTCGATGGTGGCCAGCAGGTGGTGGTTGATGGTGGTTGCCGGATCTTTGATTCAGAAGCAATGTTGTACTTAAGCTTATTCTCCAAGCCTCAATTTGCTTCCGGTACAATGTCTAGGTCTCCTCTAAAGAGATAGGTGAGACTATATTTATAAAGTCTCTGAGAGGTTTCGTACGAATAAGAAATAAATTTGGATCACTCCATTGGATGACATTTAATGAGCATTTATATGTCTTAACGATACATAATTAGGCGATCTTGAGCTCGTTGACGCTCGATCTGACTATAAGTTTGTCAGATGTAGAATATGTTTGACCTTTCACTTATATATTAAAAGTTTCTAAAGTAGTTTAATGACTACATCTAAGTTTGGTTTGACTTCATTTGAACCATTTTTTATGTTGTTGAGTCTTTCGCGTCGAGTCAATCAGTTTGATTAAAATTTTGCAACAAAATAGAGTTCTGATTGATTTTTAATTGAAGTCTGCATGTTTTTTACTCCAAAAATTATCTGGGGCTTCAGACCACGCCTCCAAATACATGCCTAACAGTGAAAATTAGTTGATGGCTCATCAAGAAGAATTAACAAAAACTAAATAACTCACATTAATTGCTATTAAGGTGCTATGATGATGCCGGTGATCCAAATGCACGTGAGCAACAGAAGTGAATTACGTAGATGGAGCACCAAACAGTATTTATGAAGCTGCCATGAAAGTTGGAGAAGCTCTGCAACAATTTACAATGTAAGTAATATTTGGCTACATGCAAATGGACACACAGCAATCAAGTCCTTAACCACTCTACGCTCGTGATTCTCAGCTATCCCTCCTCACTTTAAGATGGCAGGAAACAGTTGAGCCGCATTGAATTCGACCAAACCAGCTCCGTGGAGTACTTTATATATTGCTTTCTCCCTCCTAAAATTAGTGAATCACAGAGCAACATAAACGAAGAAGACAAGTGTTGTTTTGTGTGGCTGATGAGATGAGTTGCTGTAAATGGGCAAAAATGGCGATGTTGTTGATTTTGGGTTGTTTGAGCGTGAGAAGCTTTGGGAGGGAGCTGTTGAGTGGGGATGAGGAGAAGCAATTGGGGCTGGCTAAGGGAGGAGGGTTAGGGTTTGGAGGAGGTGTCGGAGGTGGTGGTGGGTTTGGGAAGGGGGGAGGGTTGGGAGGTGGGATTGGCAAAGGAGGTGGTTTTGGTGGTGGTATTGGGAAGGGAGGGGGTTTTGGTGGGGGGATTGGTAAGGGAGGAGGTTTAGGCGGTGGTATAGGGAAGGGAGGAGGGGTTGGTGGAGGTGGGGGATATGGGAAGGGAGGAGGGTTAGGTGGAGTTGTGGGAAAAGGTGGGGGCTTTGGAGGGGGGATAGGGAAAGGTGGAGGCTTTGGTGGTGGGCATGGTGGGGGAGCCGGAGCGGGTGGTGGGTTTGGCAAAGGATGGGGAATTGGAGGCGGATTTGGCAAAGGTGGTGGTTTTGGAGGAGTTGGTGGCGGCGGGGG
>NW_018164723.1:104787-105257 GCF_001263595.1 Phalaenopsis equestris | reverse complement strand
GAGGATTTGGGGGAGGGGTTGGTAAGGGAGGTGGATTTGGAGGAGGTTATGGTGGGGCTAATGGAGGCGGTGCTGGTGGCGGCGGCTTCGGTGGAGGGGGAGGCGGTGGTTGTGGTGGTGGAGGTCATGGAGGTGGTGGGTGGGTTTAAGCTTTGGAGTGGAGGGAATGGAATGAGTGGACTTTCATGGCCTCCTTCATCCTTCTGGTTAACTTTTTCAGGTTAACTTTTGAAAAGATTATGATTATCTCTGTAATAATTTAAATCATATTTTTTAAAAAATCTATTGGGTTGCATTACCAATGCTATTAAGCTCATTTTATTAGTGATTTAAACAATTGTTATGTTAAGTATTGCTCTGGAAGAAATAATGAATAAAGTTTGTACTGATTATGTCTCAAATTTAGTGATGTTGGCATTTTTAAGTTCTACTTTGGGTGAAAAATAAAAATGTATATATATAGTTCAATT
>NW_018164723.1:99851-104773 GCF_001263595.1 Phalaenopsis equestris | reverse complement strand
TATATATATATATATATATATATATATATATATATGATGTATGAAAATTTAAATGTTTATGTGCATAGAGAAGAAAAAAGAAGGAATAAGATGGTGCACTCATGATTGAGCATTTCTTCCTCTATCAAAAGATCCCACGATCAAAACTTGACGGAAAAAAAAGGAAGAAGAAGAGATAAAAAAAGATGGAGAAAATAGAGAATAATAATTAAGGAGAATTTAGAGATAGATAGAATTGTATGTTTCAATCCAATTTGTTTTCAATATATGACCTAATTAACTTGTTAAATAAATATAAGAAGGCAAAAGTTTGCCTAAGTAGCTCAATAAAAAAAAAATTACAACACATTCATAGATAAAATATGGGAGGACAAAATTGTACTTTTATTCCACAAAGAAGACTATAATTGAGCTAATTTGTTTTTATTTAGGCTTATTTTGAATCATTAACCTTGGTCCAAGAAAATAATATTTTCTAAGGGTTAAAAAATTATCATCATTACTACAGGAATTCAGTGTATTACCGATGGTTAAATAAACTGTTGATAATAACAGATAAATCACAACTAATATATTTATCGACGGTTTAACTGCACAACGTTGACATAGAAAAAATGCGCATAACTAATTAAATTACCAACAAATTTAATAACAGTTTACATTAACGGACGGTTAACCGATGTACCGTAACGATCACTATAGATTCAAAAACATTTCATGTTTAATCGTAGCTTGACTGTCGGTTGTATAACCAACGAAAACATCCGTGGGAAAATGGTTGCAGTTCCGTCGAAAAAGTATCGTGATTCTGTTAGTAAATAGTCGCCAAACCGTTGGTTAACCATGAGAATCTACTAACAGCGTTGTCCATAGTGAAAGTACAACACTTTGCCCAAACGTTGCTTGTTCAATAAACTGTTAGAAAACCATCGCTTATTTGATAAACTGTCATAAAACCGTCGCTAAGCCATCGAAAACATGTACCATCATAAAACAATATAAAGTCCTCTTTCAAAGTCACAATCCACGCACCTGCAATCGTAATAGATCACTCAAAACACAACATAACACAGTAGCAAAACTAACATACACATAAATCATATACATAAATAAAAGAAAATTAATTGTATTTAAAGCAAACAAAATATACAACTCCACAATAAAACTAATATTTTCTAGCAATAAATTGTTCCATATACAACTAAAAAAAACCCTACTCATTCTCCTCGTCCTTTTGTGTCCTCTTCTCATCATCATCATCCTCACCCTCATCCTGCACTTGCTCCTTCTCTTTCTGCAGTTTCAAACACAGCTCCACTTTGATCTCTGCACTCATCTCCGATCTCAAGGAGGCGACCTGAGCAGCAACCTCGAGACACATCTCCTCCTCTTGCGAAGTGGAAATGGATGCACCATATGTGATAGAGACCAGGTAGGCATCATAGGTCGGCTCCTGGGATGCCAACCCGTAGACCCTGCCCTTCTTCTTCTCACCGATAGCCACCCTCTAAAGGTCGTACTCAGAAGAATCATGAGATGTGCCCGAACCGTAGACTGATTGTTGAGATTGTCTGTTCTTGAGCCTCAGTAAGACCTCCTACAAAAAAAAATATGATTAATGAAAGTGAAAGACTTAATAAATTTTAATATTTATTTGAACTTTATACTTAATAATTTTGTCAATTACCAGGGCCTCCGACGATCTGCTGTCCGCCCAGGACTGCTTCGAATGCCGCTTGTGAGTGCTCTCATGTAACTTTGTAGCAGTTGGTTCTCGTCCTTTCTCCAGTATATGTCAGTCTAATGAAAAAGTTAGCATACATTTAATATTTAATGGCAAGAAATTTTTTACCACCCTCCTCTTATACTTCTGTTGTAGGGCTCCACCGGAGTGCTTTGAGGCCCCTATGCTCTCGCAGTCAGAGTAGCAATTCAGCTTTGCCTACTTCTTTTTTCTCTAAAACTCGTCAGAGTCCCGGGCTTTGAGCAGTGCGACAAACACATCTTCACCCAGCCATAAATGTTGTTCACATGTCATCTACGAAGTACTTGAATTGAAAACATAAAATTACAAAGTAAAAATAATATTAGAAAGAGATGTCTTAATCGATTTAATGATCTTCAACACACTTAACATCAATATGATGTTAAACAAAACAATTTTGATCGATGAGAGGTCGGTTCAAAAAAAATTCGATCCAAAATTAATTTTCAAGTGATTATTGTTATCTGTTTAGTAAATCCAGATTTACTAGTTCAAATTATTAATTGGTTTTAATAGATATATCCAACAAACTTTAACCTCTCTAAATCCCATAAATCATGCTTCTTACCTTTTTTTGGTAAATTCCGATTTAACGCAAAATGGAACAAAAATGGAGTTTAAGAACCTGAAGAATTTATGGAGGCATTTTATGTCGTTTGGCGGGATTTAGCTGAAATCCCGCATAAATCCTGAACCGAAGAACCCCTAGTTAAATTCTTTCTCTAGGGGCTGTTTGGTTGCAATTAGGATTTAGTTTAATATGATTGTGTAAATCCTATAAAATCGGATTTATGAAATCTTGAAGCGGTTAAATTCCGAAAACTATTTGGTATGTTAATAAGTAAATCCTATTAAATATAAAGAAAGCATTTGGTGGCTTTAGTAGGATTTACTAAATCCCACATGCTTCAACTTCTCTACAACAACAAAACAGCGAACCTTTATTCCAACATGTGGGGACATGAATCCTTTTTCTCTATTGCATCCTATTGAGAGTCATATTTTTATTAAATTCTTATAAATTAAGATTATTTATTATTCAATATGCCCAAGTCTTTCTAAATCTACCTCTGCCTTTCTTAACAAAAATCGAATCTAAAACATCTACTCTCCTAACTGGATCATGAGATGGTCAACGTTCAATGTGAAAAAACCATCTAAGTTGATTCTCACTAGTTCTGTCTGCCACAGGAGCTATACCAATTCTATTACAGACATAAGCATTTTGCATTTTGTCTCTAAGTGAAAAGCCACTCCTCTACCTAAGCATTCTCATCTCGGCATCACTTTTTATTCTTCTCTTTTAAAGGCCAACATTCTGTGTCATAGAGCATTGCAGGTTTCACCACCACCAACAACAAGCCTTTAACCCACTAAGTGGGGTTGGCTACATGAATCATTTTTCTCCATTGCGTCCTATTGAGTGTCATATTTTCATTCAATTCTAATAAATTAAGATCAAATTTTATACAATATGCCCAAGTCTTTCTAGGTTTACCTCTGCCTTACTTAATATAAATCGAATCTAAAACATATACTCTCCTAACTGGATCATCAGATGGTTGACGTTTAATGTGACCAAACCATCAAAGACAACTCTCTCTAATTTTGTCCACCACAAGGGCTACACTAACCTTTTCATTGATATATTCATTTCACATTTTATCTCTAAGTGTTAAGCCATTCATACACCTAAGCATTCTCATCTTGACCACACTTAACCGTCGAAAACTAATATACTGTTAATAAGCGACGGTATGTCCTATTGCTATGTCGTCGGAAATAAACCCACTACATAAGCCATCGTAAAACCTTCGAAAAATAGGATATTTTTACCAAAGAAAATTTAATCCGTCGGTTTTGCAAGTGGTTGTAGTTATAGCGCTTTTTTCCTTTAGTGTATTAGTGAGGATGGACTAGAGCATCAATATAAGCAAAAAAACTTTTAGGTGAAAAGAATAAAACTAATTTCTCCATTAATTTTGAATGAAATTTGGTATTTCATTTCATATGATATATTAAAGAAGCATATTCAATTTTAATTTAAAGCTCTCTAATGAATCAATTTTAAGAGAATTTGAGCGATCGTCAAGACTTGAAGCCAGTTCTCTCCAAACATTATGTTTAACCAAAAAATGATCATTGCATTGCATGGATGATATGCCAATTAACCAAATACATTTCTGAAACATTTGAACCTTTATGAAATCCAAGACGGTATGGCAATCATAGCTCAAGTTAGGACTGGTTTAATTAGAGGGTGTTTAAGAAATCTTAATGCCCTTATTGCTATGGCGCCAGAGTAGCATGCTAATCCATGCAAAACTGCTATGCTTGTGCGTCATTGATGTTGAACAAGTGAGTGGATCTACTTGATGATAGAAATAAGGCAATCCAAGCACCCCGCCTACCACTTTCCTTGTTCACATATTTTCTCAAACTTCTTTTTTAGTGATTTGTATGAATGATTTGAGTAGTTTTATGCTCCCCATTGCAAATCAAATGTCTCACTCATTAGTTTAAGTAGATGTTTCTTGCCATCTTTAAGCCAAGATATCAAGGGCAGGCCCAAGTAGAGTTTCAGGGGGGCAATTGAACCGCCCACCCTCAAATTCAGATTTTAACTTATATTTGATGACAATTTGGTCTTTTGTCTCTTCAGAAATATCAGTTTTGCCTCTTCTAAACTATCACTTTCTCACGTTGGGTCGAAGATGACAGTTTGTTCCCTATAAAAGAGATACTCGTTCCGCCCTGCAAGATATAGGAGGTTTTTTGGCAGCATGTTTTTAAGCAGAGTTTAAGGAAGCTTGATATGCTTGATATGCTAACTTTATAGGCAAAAGAAGATAAGGGAGACCTGAGGGGGCATGGTCCTTAAGCTCTGTTTATTATATATATGAAGTGCGTGCACAGTGTGTGCACATGCCATGCTTATCAAATTGATTAAAAAAATGAGAACGTTAAAAGAATTTTTCACAATATTTAATTAATTTGATTATAAATAAATAAATAAATAATAAGAAAAATTATTTCATTTATTTTAAATTCACATAAAAAATTCTCGAAGATGATTTGACATTTAAATTTTATAGAAATATCTACATCATAAAAATTTGTTGATGATTTTGGCTTTATTGACATATTTAAATAAATA
>NW_018164723.1:72532-99738 GCF_001263595.1 Phalaenopsis equestris | reverse complement strand
TATATATAATATTCCAATCTCATGCTTGGATGAAAAGAGGAGGAAAAATTTGAAGAAAATAGTTTGTGCCCACGCTATTAAAAAATTTATCTTTCATACTGCTTGTAGTTGGTGATGAATGTTAATAATTTTGTCAACGATAAGAATTGATTATTATACTAAGTTTTGATAAATTTGTTGACTTTAAAAAAGAATACTAGTTTCATCCTTGTAAACTGGAGAAAATTTACGTCCGGCCACCGCACGTCCGAACGGTCAATTGCCAGGCGCCATCGCCATGCACATCGGCGGCCGTCCGGACGTGAGGAAGTGTGCGGACGTGCGAACGTCTGAACGTAATATACTTTTTTTTTAAACTGAGACTTGAAAAGAGTCTTAAAAATGGAGAAAATATTACAAGTGGACAACGGACTTGCAGATGACAATGTGGATCACACCATGCCGCACAACGTGGTGTGATTCACATCGCCATCAACATATCCAATGTACTGGACATAATATTAATTTCTCCTAAATATGAGCATGATCCAATGTCTCGTATCCGTATACTTAAGAAGTCGATTACTCGGTTACTAACCTAGCATCAACTCATCCATTGGATCACTTTATCAATAATCAGACGGTCCAGATCGTTGCTCACTACCTTCCTATACATTTTTCGTGAACCGGACCGACATTCTTAACCCCTGGACCGATCGTTCCGGTCCACGAAAATATTTCCTATTACCTTCCCATGAAGGCCTCACCAAACCGGCACGAAATATGTTTCCCACCTATTAACACACTCCTATTCGCCGCTCCATCATCTGACGCCACGTGGATCAATCCTGGCCATTGAACTCCGAATGCGTTCTTGGTGGACCACTAACAAGATTCTTCTTCCTATTTTCCCAGTTTAACCCCCTTCCCTCGTTTCCTTTCACCCCTATTCCTTTCATTAATCACGAAAATGCCATAGCTTACTTCTTTAGGAGATTGTGCCTACCCCACCGCAATCAGCCGTCCTTTCTTCATCAGACGGATGACAGTAAACTAAATTGCCCCCACAAGCAACATCGCTCTCCCTTTAAAAAGACAAAAGTACCCTCACTCTATTAATTGTTTCGCTTGTCCTTTTCTTTACCGCGCAGAGTTTACAGTTATCTATAATTTCTATAATAACAAATGACGAACATGCCCATCTACCCTACACCAATTGATATTAGAAACCAGGGGCATTTTTGACTCGTGCGGTGGCAATCTCGTAATATTTGTGGATAGTATGGTTATATAACGTAGACCACACCTTATATAGTCCGGCGACGGTCTATAATAATCTCTCTTTCTTCTATGCCCCAAATCTCTAAGCTTTTTGGTTCTTTTGCTCTCTATCTTCTCCTATCTAAAACCCATCTATTTTCTATCTCGCCGTGCTCCGCCGGCCGCCGCCTCCCGTACGCCGCCGCGCCGCCGATCTCGCTGTTTTCTGCGATTTTTTTCTCGTGCTCCCCTCCCTATGCGATCGACCTCGCATTCTCTTCAAAATCCCCCTTTTTTTTTTAATTTTAATATCTAGTTTCCAAATCTGCCCTTCAATTTCGTCAATTTTACGTTTTTGGTTTTCCTGATTTTTTTTATTCCAAACAATTTTAAAACTTCTTGCTGACGTGGCGGGAGGTGTCGGGTCACGTCCAGTCTTTCCTTTGGCGGAAGGAAAGAGATCCGACGGCTACTGTTGCGGCGGCGAAAACCGAACCGGCTGCCGGGGATTCTTCCCCGGCGACGAACCGGCTGCTCGCCGGGTACTTAGCCCACGAGTTCCTCACCAAGGGTACGTTGTTCGGAAAGATGTGGCCCCCCGGGCGATCCGAACCGGGTGGCGGTTCGGGCCAATCCGGGTCAGTCGAGATCGACCGGTCCGGCTCAGCGCGGATCGCTAAGGCGTATGAGGAGGTGGCGTATCTGCTTAAGACGGATGGAGTCCATATTCCTGGTGTCGTTAACCCTACCCAGCTGGCTCGTTGGCTCCAGATGTGAATAGTTCCTGCGCTGCAACGTACCGCACTGAGACCCATTTCGATTGTACACGTGGCGGTATTTCGTTCGCTGTAGTTTGTTTCTCTGCTTCTCACGCATGCATGGTTCTGCGGGGAATGGAGGTGGTGAGTGAGGCTATAAAGATTATATTTTTGGAAGATAAATGCATGCTTAAAATGAGAAAAAAAATTCATGAAAATAATTTTCTAGCATCTTAATCCTACTGCTTTTCTTCATTTAGTGGATTTTATTTCGTAAATTTTTATATATTTTCTTAAAAATTTGTTTTTGCTTTGATATGAGAATGAAGTAAGAGCAGCTAATAACATCTCAGCTGCATGAGCAGAGAAAAATCAATTGTGCTACGTTGATTTCTTTGTCTTCTTAGTGCTTATATGATTAATGCTTTTTCATCAAAATCAGATTTTTTTTTTAATATGATGATAGTTATTGCATGCAAATATATATATTTTTTGGATAAAATTGTTTTGCTTAGGAAATATCATGATGCATTTCGGGATTTGATTCTTATTTTTGTAATTTTTGCTTGTTTAATTCGTTGCAGTTGCAGTGCACATATGATCATGATAAGCTGTTAGAAATGAAAAACATATGATGATGATATTCTGATTTAAACTTGCTGCAGGAGACAATGTATTTGCAATATTAGCATGGGTAGTTTATTTTCTTGCAAGCAGAAAGGTTTCTCTTAAGTTTTATTTGATTTTTGTCCCAATTAGTATAGATTTTCATGATAAATTTATTAACTTGACACATGAGTGTTAATATATAAGTTCATGGATTTTTTTGCTCTTTTGTACAGTAAAGATAAATAAAAAAAATGATTATAAAGAACCAAAATCCTAGATATGCTAGATATAGTCTTTGGCATTCCTTTGTGAGGCCTTTGAATGTTCAATAAATATTAGTCTTTTCATCAATTAAAAAATTTGAAGTTAATTTCAAAGATTTCATTAGTTTAACTTTTATCATAGCTATTTGATTTTCAGTTATAGCTCTAATGTATCTGATAAGTTAAGGCATGGGTCCAAAGAGTCTGCCCAAATATAGATATGATGGTTGTAGGGGGTCTTTATGTTTTGTGGTTTCCCTTGGAAGATATAAAAAATGAAATAATGAAAAAAATAAAAGGTGATTAAGAAAATGATTTCTAATTGAGTGATTAGTTGTTGTAGGAATCTCCAAGTTTAAAAGGGTTTTTTTTTTTGCTATAGAAATCTATAATAATGAAGGTGCTACTATGATTAATTTACCAATAAAAATTGAGTGATTAGTTGTTGTAGGAATCTCCACGTTTAAAAGGGTTTTTTTTGTTATAGAAATCTATGATAATGAAGGTGCTACTATGATTAATTTACCAATAAGTTAAATGGATACATTTGTGGGAATTGACCATTGCGTTAAAATTGTTGGGGATGTCAATGAGCAACGATCTCCCTTGACAGTTGTGACATTTAATGAAGAAAAATCCGAAGTCCTTATTTTTGGGAGTAGTAGGTAATGATATGAATTTTTATGCCTTAAAGTCATTTAAAGGGAGCCATGGACGGCAGTAGCAATGAGTAGATTTAAAGAGCTACTTGTAGAGATTCAATTACTGGAGAACCAGATGACTAACTTTCGAGTTGACATTGAAGTTGAAAAGGAGAGAATAAGAAACTAACAATTGAGCTTGAGGGTGTTGGAAGAATCAAGAGGTTGCATATAAATGCATTTGAAATCAAAATTAAATTGTGTTGTTTTCACCCTGTTGAGCTGCTCCATGAGCTAATTCAAGAAGTTTAGCTACTAATGGATAAGTTGACGATGGTTATTATTTTAATGTGGAAGTTCATAGAAGCTTACTTAATGATTCTATGTTATTTTCTAGCAATGTTCCAGTAAAACTAGAGTATGAACATTCTTAGAGAAGTGGTTCTTGAGCTAAGATTCCATAATTTGTTAGGAGTTGTGATGTTGTCATATGATGAGTTCAATGATGCTATAACTTCTTTAAGTTCTTCTAGAGAATTTATGAGGAAAAAAAATATTAGGAAAGTTTTTTCTTTTGAATTAATTTTTAGTTTTCGTATTTTCAAATTTTTTTTGTATTTTCTTTGCCTTGAACTTCAATGCAATGAAAGTTTTATCCAAATAAAATCTAATTTGTAAATTTGTTATGATGACAAATTTATATCTTAATGTTCATTATTTATTCTTGAACTCAACTTCACAATTATGAAGTCAAGTTTAGGTTGTAGTTACACTTTTAGAAGAAGTTAGCTTCAATTGACATCATTCATTTGTTGGGTAGTTATTCTTTATTGGGCTGTCCACCTGAATTGGGAAGTTGGTTCTTGCTAGTGTGGAACAAATTAAAGTTTTTGTGTTGTTTGGTCTTATATAGTGGATACTTGACGAAATAAAGAAATCAAGGAGATATTAGGATTTGATGGGTAATCTTATTGGAATGATCACATGAAATAGTGTGAGGTAGTGGAGGCCTTCTATTATTTTCCTATAGATAGGATTTACTTTTAAGCCTGTTTTTTATTACACACCCTTATATCTTGAGCATTCTTGGATTTCCAATATCTTGAGCTTCCATTGTGTTTCAACTTCTTCTTCCCCCTTCTTTCTGTGTCTTCTCTTTCCATTTTAGTAATATTTGCTTCCTTGGGTGATAGTCTAGAATATTGTTCCAAAGGTAATTAAAGATTTAGTTTCTCTATGAAAAATAAGGGTGTGAAGTCTTTAGAAGAGGAGCCACATCTAAATGATCATAGAGCTTCTTCACCACTCCTTTAACGTCTATTATCTTTCTTCAAATGTTGAAGGCCATGTTCATTTGGCCCATATTTACTATCATGGGTTTTAACGAAACTTTTGTATTATTTTCTTTGAAATTCATAAATGCTATTAGTTTGGAAATATAGGTGAATGATTGGAGGATTAAATGTTTATTTATCTATTCAACAACTTGGTTTTTGATCAAGATGAAACTGCCGACAATCCTTAAATGTAAGATTTTATAACCAAACATCTATATAAACAAATATGCATAATTCATGGAGATGAAGGCCATGATTCATGTTATCAACTTTATTCATAAAAAAAGTGACTCTTGAAGTTGTTAGGATTGTTCCCTTCTTGAGCACCAATTTAGTTTTTTGAAGTTTTAATTTTAAATTTTGTTATTAGTTTGTGAGCTCAACTAAATCATAACAACTTTTTCATATTTTAATTTACAAAATTATAAGAGAATTACCTACAAATATTAATGTGAACTTTAGGACACATTATGATTTCAATATATTCCTTAATGATTAGATATGAAAGGGAATGCCATTTTGGAGAGCCATATACTAAATATATGAAATGAGTTTTTAATATTGATGAGGAGAAATTCATCTATAAGATGATTATCTTAAAAAAAATATTTGGTGCACCTTCAACTACAAAGTAGCAATGGTGAT
This sequence comes from Phalaenopsis equestris, assembly GCF_001263595.1. NCBI lineage: Eukaryota > Viridiplantae > Streptophyta > Magnoliopsida > Asparagales > Orchidaceae > Phalaenopsis > Phalaenopsis equestris. The sequence goes on along the minus strand of NW_018164723.1, from coordinate 94,246 downwards.
GACTACCTTAAAGATTTCAAACTAGAATGATGTCAAAAACTATGTGTTGATGTTGAGCCTCTTTGAGAAGAGTTCTTCCTATAAAATTGGTTTCCTCCTATGAGATCAACATATTTTTTTTCTCCATGGGAAAGTGTATCAATTAATGAAGCTAAGGTGACATTAAAAAGTAAGACAAATGTGATTAAAATGATAAACACAAATGGTGAACCTTGGATACACACATTTAAATTCTCCCTCAGTGAAGGGAAAAAAGCCTTTATTAGTTAGAGTGGTGATTTTGACTAAGCTTTGATCTACTTTAGTATAAACCCTTTATTGATGGGATTAGAGGTCTTTAAGGTTTCTTATAGTCTTGGCCTATGTATCTTCTGTAGTGGGTTGTATTAGATACTTGATGTTATTTTGAACATTAATCGTCATAAATTTATGACGTAAAGACATGTTTCTCACTAGTAGTCCATGATTCACCTATTAAGGAGTTATTGATGCTATTGATTAAACTAGAGAGAAAAAATAGAAGAATTTGAGAATTTGAACCAATGGAAAAAGTAATAAGAGCTTTCATTAAGGGAAGGATCTCACTTCAATTTTGTGTCGATACTTAGAGTGTCATATGAGTCAAGATTGAAGATTTGATGACCGCCTTGAAATATCACTTGTCTATAAAGGATGAAACTTAGAAATGACTATAAATCGATTGAGGAAATTAAAATGAGAATTGAAGTCATGGTTGAGTTCAAGCTCAGACTTCAAGCATCATTCGAAAAAGACGAGAATAAAAATGTTAAAATGGATTTCATACTTTATGCTTAAGATTACTTAAATTTGAGATCATTAGACACTTAAATTAACATGAATCATTGATAGAGTGATTTAAGATTTTGAAAAAACTTATCAACATACAATTAAAAGCTATAAATAGACCATATTATTCACATGAAAGGGGACATGGACTAAACAAGAGAGAGCTCAGAGATTTAAATAACTTTAGAGTCTTGCTAGATGATTGACACCAATGATCGCCGCTAACAACTATCATTATCTAACTATTGTCTTTCTATTATCTTTGGCCAATTATTATGAGTTATTTATTATCATCTATCTAACATTATTTTAACACCATAACTTGTTGTTTATTGTCCAATAATCATCACTTTTCAATGCATATTTAACATTATCAAATACAATCACAAAAGATCATAATTGTGTTTTTCTTACATCATAATTTTTTTCTAATGAGAAAAGGAAGGGATCAATATGATCTCTCTTTATATAGTTGATCATTTCATTCGGACTTGTCCCCTTAATTTTTCTCTTTATGATAATTTTATACAGACATTTTGTTCTCTTATGAACCATTCTAATAGTGCATTCCCACAATATTTATGCATACTTATGAATTTCAAAATATCTAACATTGAGAGTAATGCCAAATATGAAGTGGGGATTTTGATACGAATTGCTTTTTTACATGTCACCAAAGAAGGAGACTAAATTGTTTTTACATGTCACCAAAGAAGGAGACTAAATTGTGTATTTTAAAATTTTTAATTTTAAATAGTCCCTTGTTATGAAGAATTATATTAGAAAAAAATAAATTTGAAATTAAAAGCAACTATTTGTAAAAGAGTAAATCAAAGAGAAAGTATGATTTTTATGTGATTTGATTTAAAAAAAATCCTATGCATACTTAATATTGTGATTTAATCTAAGAATCCTTTTACTCAAACCAATACTTTTTCACTGGAAGTAGGTGGAAAAACTCATACAATTATTTTGACAAATGGGAATCATACTCTTATGTTTATCAAGTGCATTTGCACCACCTCTATGCCTTGCCTAGAAGGCCTAAAAAAAATGCATTTATAAAAGTTTGAATAAAAATAATAAAAGAATAGTCCTACACATTGACCTATTCTGTGAAAAGATAAGTAGCAAAACTAAAGATCGAAGTAGAGATGAGGTACAGTCTGTTCTGAGCACTTGAAGCTTCTGCTAAAGTTAAATGTTTGTAAAGTTTTTGGTGGAAAACATAACATTTTTGAAAGTTTTTATAAGCATCATAATTGTTATCTTTTTCAATGTTTTTTTTTTATAGCTATAACTCTTTAACGAATTTTTATTATAAAATGTAACGCATCACCATAATTTTTTAGAGTATCTTAATATAGTTGGGATGGCAATTTGATAAATAATGCAATGAAAAAGGTGCCCCAAACAGGCCCTTAATTAACAAGCTCTCTTTAAGATTTTTTTGTACCTTTGGCTAAAATTCTGAAAGCAATGCTAAGGTTTTGTTCTAATAATGTGGAGTACAAAATGTATTGAATTGAATAGGTGATAAAATAAGCTTGTAGTTTGAAGAAAATGATCCATTGGTTTGAAAATAATGTAATTAGGATAGCTAGATAATATATAGGTTGATTTAAAATCAAAATTTATTTCAAAATTGCCTGACAGACCCTCTACAATCTCAACTGAAGCCAGCTAAGGTAAATTTTGGAGGCCATAAAGGTTAGCATTGGCCTATTTATTTGCAACTCAAGCCCTTGCAAAATTTCAATGGAAGGTCCAATATATAAATTTCAATACTATCTTCATATGAAGAGAATTTGCAAACAATTTTTATTTAAATAATTATTCTCTAATATTTAAAAGAATTCTCATAATGCTTATTATTATTAGGTAAATATTTTTGAGGTATTAAATAAGGTTGAGGAGGGGTGTAAATGAACCAATAAGTTGGTAAGTATGTCATGCCATTTAAGAAAAAAAATTATTTAGTCCTAGTTCTTAAGAGGAGCTTCCAAGTTGAAGATCTTCCTTATTTTATTTAATTTATTTAAACTCTCGAATAAATTTTTGAATTATACTTAAATATAATAAGTAATTTTCAACCAAAGTTTCAATCCACGTCTCTCCTCTCGCGTTATGGAGAAAATATTATGTCTGATTTATCGGATGTGCAATCAATAATGTGTACACGTCATGCATACCACTCGACACAGACGTCCGCATGTCCACACAAATAACTTAAGAATTTCTCACAGTTAAGACCACAACTTGTGTTTCAACAAACAAAGGTTGGAGCGAGGCTTTCCCTGTGCTTAGCCTACAACAACAGAAAAGATATAATAAACAAAGTGATGTTATTGACGTAAAATCATTAAAAAATGTGGAAGTTTGATCAAAGATTTTATTCTTTGATGTAATATAAAATATAACATTCTTCAATATAATAAGTGATTAAAAATGCACCAAAAAGTTCACATTCTATATATTTTTTTAATCAATAGCTTTGTGTGGACACTACAACACATCGATCGCTTATTGAAAACTTAGGACTAAAGACACATGACAAATATAAGAATGCATGTGTACGTTATATATAAAATATTAAAATAGCCAGAGAACTTTTTGGACACTACATCACATTGATCGCTTATTGAAAACTTAGGACTAAATACACATGACAAATATAAGAATGCGTGTGTATGTTATATATAAAATATTAAAATAGCCAGAGAACTTTGGTGATGATTTTTTTTTTTTTGTGAATTTTGAGGGCCACACCCAACTTTTCATTAATAAAAGATCAAATACAAGATATCACAGAGGTGAGAAGACTCACAATTAATAGATATCCAAGGAAAGAAAAGGGAAAAGAGTAAAACATAAACAAAAAGAAAAAAAAAAACATAGATGTTCTCCCTAGTAGCAAAATGGGAGGCTTCGCCCAAGGTAATCCAACAGAAGAAAACCGATGAAGTCCACCAAAGTAATCTAGAAGCAGATAATCTTAAAGCACCAAAAACCACCAAGGGAGCAACATGATTTAGTTCATTGTAGATCCGAAGCAAAAATCCATGTCTCATAGAGATAGAAAGATCAGTCCATAGAGAAGATATAGAAACATCCTTTCATAAAGAAGCACAACTCTCCAAACCAGTCATCACAAAGCAAAGAAGAAGGGAAAAAAATCATTAAGTAAATCCACTGTAAAGAAAATCCACAAGGAACCCATTATAGCATAAAAAAACTCTTTAATATGGGAGGGAGCAACATCCCTGAATTTCCATTCTCTACTTTTCTCCTTGACAACAACACAAAATTTAAAAAGAATATTTTATTTGTTTTAAAGGAATTGTAGAATGTCCTAGCATTTCTTTCCAAACATATAAAATATGAAATGATATTAGTTGCAACTAGAAAGAATTTCATGAAAGTTGTGCAACTAATCTTTTTAGTAAAAACCATTAGTTGCCTTAAAAAGCATCATTGATGGAAAAATTGGCCAAAGAAAGTACTGAGCTTTAGGATATTAAAGACAATATTACATTAAAAAAATATATGAGAATGTGACTCTTGGCAGTAATGACATAAAACACATTGGGCAGAAACCAAAATTTCTGTAGAGGCAAGAATATCCTTTTTTTTTAAGCCCCCCAACCAAAATTTTCCACACAAAGGTTGTAAATTTGAGGGAGTGGCCTTTAAACCGTTTATTTTTATACCGAGAAGCCAGAGGAAGTCCATCATATAAATAAAAATAAGTGCTCTTGTGAGAATAAATTTTTTTACCCATCCAAGAACCAAAAACAAGAGAGTACATTATAAAGATTTGGAGGATGAGAGCAATGCATTCACTTTGGGTGTTCTGAGAAGTAGAGAGAATCCAGAAGCAAACTCTAATAAAGTGAAGCAATAAAAAATCCCTTGGACAATTGAACCAGCTGAAATCTTGTTCCCCAAACCTTTCATAAAGTGAAGTGCCTTCTAACCAAGGGTATAGAAGAAAAAAAATCTACATTTTGTCGTGAGATGAAGTGTGAGGCCTCTTCTAAATGTAGTAATCAGTTTCCTGAAGCAATTCCACATATTAGAAAGCTTATTCTTCATTTTGAACCAAAGAGAGCCCAAATTTTGAAAGCTCCAATTAGAAATAATAGAGTTGCAGCTATAAAGTCTCCAAATAACCTTGGCCTTGTACAAAGAGTTGATAGTGTAAACATTAGGTAGCCCAAAATCTCCAAGATGCTTAGGTTGTTGGTGGCACTCTAAGCGATGGAATGCATACAATTAGTGGAATTAATAGAGTGAAGAAAATTATTCATTAAAGAAGTAATTTTCTTCCTAATTCCTTTAAGGATAATGTTAGATTTGAACCAACAACCATATCTCTAAAGAAATAATTTTCTTCCTAATTCCTTACATATAACGTTGATGCTTTTTCATAAGCCATTTACAAGAATCAGAGGTAGGTATAACACAATTAATGGTACTGCTCAAGTGTTCCCAAGGTAAATATTTTTCTTTAACCCAAAGATATCACAATACAACACTTTTTTTTGTGTTCATGGACAGATGTAGAGAATTATAGTGTTGATTTAGATAATAAGGCACCAAAGCCAACTAAATAATCCTTTTAGTGGAAGATTTACCAAAAAAAAAGTCGTCAACATAAAGAAGATGACTAATGTTCCCCTCTAGTGTCTGTCAATGTAAATCCAACCATCTAGAAAAAGCATCCAAGGGGATTTTGAAAAGATAAGGCGAAAAGGGGCATACTTGCCTAAGACCATATGATATGGGGAAATAACCCTTGAGCTCACCATTAATAATAATAGAAAATTTAATTATAGTGGTTCAAGCCTTAATGTAGTTATTAACCAAAGGAGTAAAGTTCATTTTCTATAATCTTTCATAAATTAAGTTTCTATTAAACTAATCAAGAGCTTTTATGAGCACAATTTTTTTACAAAAGCTCTTGGGATGACTAGAAGAATTAAATCCATCAAGAAATTCCTTGGCAAGCATGATGTTATTTGCAATGTCTCTACCAGAAATAAAAGCTATCTAGGAAGGTTGAATAATGTTGGGAAGGATATACAATTAAGCATTTGAGCAATCAATTTAGCTTTTACTTTGTTAATAGTGTTACAAGGAGAAATAGGTATGAAATCATTGAATTCTAGAGCATGGAGTATCTTAAGGAAGAGAGTATTAACCAAGTGCTTAATTCTTTCAAGTAAAGTAGAAGATGCCGAAAAAGCATTTAATTGCATTAATTCAAGCAGATCCAATGATGTTTCAAGTGTATTCTACCAACTCAATGTAGTAGTTCAATTTGTTTAGTCAATTTTGCTGATCAAGCTAAGATAAGCTCGGCTCATATAGGCAGCCAATTAACTTGGCCTATTAATTAAGATGACCAAATCAATCAATTAGTTCAACAAACTAGCTTGGTATAACAACCTCGTCATAAGACTACATGCTCAACTATTTTACTTTTTTATTATGAATAATGTATTCACTATTTATTTTGCAGAGATTAATGTAATGTACTCTAGATCAACCTAAGCCTTTAAATAGGGAAGAACACCTTGGAGTATAGGATCTGAAAGTTTGTGCAAAATTCACTTCATACTTACTTAATGTTTTATTTCTTATTTCCTCTGTTGTTTTGATGTTATTTGTTTTCTACGACTCTTAACAATGTGTTTTAAGTCAATGGATAATTTAGAATTAATAATCCGTAAAAGTGCAATGAGCATAGATCATACAACAAACTAGAGAAAAAGCATTTCACGATGCAAATCTAGTAGCAAAGAAAATTAAATAAACATGGAGTGTGCCATGGAGTGTAGTCCACCAGAAGAATGAGCTGATGACAATGATGGTTAGAGATGCATTGGAGTGATTGTCTAGAGTGATGCCACACATCAAATTCATCAAGGAAAGATGAGATGTACCATCCCAACTATAAATATTCTTCTCTTTTTTATCAGGGGAGGGAGAGGAGAAGAGGAATCACTAAGAGAAGTTAGCAGCTGGAGAATGTGTGCTTAGTAAAGATTGTTGAAGCTGAGACACCTAAGAAATTTAAGATTTTTACTGTGGAGTCTTATAAAGGAATTGCATATATTGTCAACCATGTAGCCATTCATTGGTTCAACAACTTTTCACTCTGGGTCATAATTTTATTTTTCAAGTTTAAATGTATCTTCATCATGCAACTTTCTTGTGCTTAGTGGCCTTAAAAGAATTTTCAAGCATTATCATAAATGCTCCAAGAATTGTGGCGGTCTTTGAGGACTGAGATGTTGGAAGTGATGACTTGAAGTCTACAGTTGCTTGTAATGCACCTGCTTAGGGCATATGAGAAGGTTTGTTTCACTATGCTCTTGGGTTGTAATGTCTGAAGATATTGTGATGTTGTTGGAGTTGGCCAACAACCATATCTCCATTGAAGAATATGATTCGTTGAATAATTTAAGCATCAATAATAAGTACCAACATCATCCAAAGAAGAACTACCATCAATTCAACTATGAGAATGGGGGTCGCCCTATCAAGTTTGGGGCTAGAAGAAGCTTTGAGAAAGGACAAATTATTCCCTTTGATTCTTTTTGATGAGAAGGAAATTGATCAATAAGTAGAGAAGGGGTTGCAACTCATATTCTTTATGCATCAATTGTGACTTCGTTGAGAGTCTTTATGGCTAAAGTTAGGAAGGCAATTTGGAATAAAACTACTTTAGAAGAACACCTATGAAGGTAATAATTTCATGAGTGACCTGAATAATTTCTAATGTATATCATAGAGCTCAGTGTCATGACACTAAGGAATGTCAACATCTAAGATGTTTGAATAAAGTTTTAATTAGGGCTGAAAAGTTGAAAGTGTTTGTCATGTCAAAGGCAAGTATAGGAAAATCTGGAAAGTCTTCTGTAAAAAAAGCTTATAGATGTGGTATATGTCATCCTTAATAGTCTTTGCCAATCTTCGAGACTGTTAAGGTAAAAAAATCTTTGAAACTGTTTCTATTGTGTAAGAAAATCTGTCACAATTTTTTTCTTGAAGCAAAAAAAAAAAAAAAGCTTATACATGAATATTAAATCTAAAAAAGAAACATATGTGTCGTGAAGATAATGTGAAAGAAGTGACATTTAATTTGTATTTGCTCGCCATATGTTACCCAACCTCTTGTCAATTTTGTTATAATTAAACTACGATTAGAGAGAGTCGTCTTAGATGGTTTGGCTGCATAAACGTTGACCATCTGATGTTCTGATTAGGAGAGCAGATGTTTTAGCTTCGACTGATGTTAAGAATGACTGAGGTATACCTAAAAAGACTAGGGCTTATTGTGCAGAAAATCATCTTAATTTATTTGAATTAAATATATATATATATGACACTTAATAGAATATAATGGAGTGAGGTATACCTAAAAAGACTAGGGCTTATTGTACAGAAAATCATCTTAATTTATTTGCATTAAAAATATATATATATGACACTTAATAGAATATAATGGAGAAAAGGATTCATGTAGCCCACCCCACTTAGTGGGATAAGGGCTTGTTTTTATTGTTGTTGTTGTATTATTTTTCTTCCCATTTTAATCTATCTGAAAATCTCTAGCCTCCCATGAGACCACCCCCTACTAACATCTTAAAATATAACTATGTAATAGCAATAAATCTTTAACATGAATAGCAAATATTTTTTTGATAAAAAATTATGATAAATAAATAAAATTGGGCATTTACATACATACCACACAATTCTTATGTAATTTCATATCTATCACCTAATCTTTCATATCTTACATGCATACTACTCAGATCTTTTAACATCACATTAAAATAAAAATAAGCATTATCTTTTTAAAACTAAAATACATATTTTCATACATAAATTTATGACATCAAAATATCGGAATGTAAATATCAAATTTTTAATGTCAAATATGTAAATACATAAAAAATTATGTGCTATGTATGGAAATTTCCCCAAATAAAAATACCAAGTAAAAAAGAAATCAAGCAATTTAAACGAGCTTGCAGCAATCCAATAAAAAAGTATTTGTTTATCCCTATTTATATATATATATATATATATATATATATTTATTTATTTAAATAAGAATGGTCATCTTTCATGCACCTAAAAATTCGAATACAACACCCAATATTCTGGGGGAATCGAAACACAGACCAGAGGGGACTTACAACTAACAAGCAGATGTCCGATCAACTGATTTGAATACGCGGCGCAAATATATATATATATATATATATATATATATATAAAGACACACACACACATACATACATACAGTTTACTCCAAAGCTTCTAATCGTTTTTTTCACCTCACCAATCTTTCCAATATCCTTTTAACATAAGATCAATAAAATGTGCCGCACATAGATATATGCATCTTTTTCTCCATTATCAATTGACCTAAATAAAAAAAAGTGTTGAAAATCTTTAATCTTAAGAAAACTAAAATATATATACATTTAGTTGCAAATAAAATAAATTATAGACATAGAAGTCCTAGAAGAAGATAGCTGAAATATTATTTGTAACCACTTAAAGCTCATTATTTTCTCCAATTTTTTACGAATTTAAAGAGTTTCACGTATATATTTCATAAGGTGAAACGATATTTGATCCAGTGGGCACCAAATATTGATTCCCCTATATGGGTTGAAAACCCGGTGTGCTTGATTCTGATTCAAAGAGCCCGAGCCATAGGATTCGAACCCCCGACCCGAGGGACTTATGTCAGGGGCCGCACCAATAAGCCAGGTCTTTCGCACTTTTTTTTATATATATCTATATATATATATATATGGAGGGGATATATGAAAAGTTTAGAACCCTGTAATGGCAAAAACGGCAGAGATTGATTAAGATTTTTCGGGCCTTATCTTCTGTTGGGTAGAGGACGTTGTTGCTGCATGTAGGCAAATAGACATTTGGAGAAGTTAATATAATTTACTTTAATTATTGTTATCATATATAAAACGTTAATTGAAAAAAAGGCTATAAATAAGCTGAGCAATTGGAGAGATGATGCATTTTACCAGTTGGGGCAGAATTTCATGGGGGGATACTTGTTCGCCATCTCCACCTCTATCAAGTTCCAATGCCTGTTGATAAGCGTAATATGATCATTATATGTAGTTAAATCAAATGCATCAAATTAGCTAAAGAGTAATTCATACTATGGCTTTGCATTTAAATTTATTTATGTTCAATGCTAGAGCCTTGCTAATAATATAATGGAGAGATAGTGAGATGAAAAGGAATTCTAGAGAATTTAGAGAAACAAGCTTTGGAATTGTATTAGATTGTTGAAGACATATGACTTGAAGAAGAAAAGGTTTCATATCTTATTGTTCTCTATTTTATAGCTACAAAGCTTGGATTTAAGTCCTCAACATTAATCTTTGCTCATCACTTCTAAAAGAATATTTAATCCAATTTTGTTTAATTTAAACACCCATACCATACTTACAAGATTTGCTATAAATATTTGAGGAAAAGTGAGAGAGTGAAAAGTGTGATGGAGAAAGGTCTATAAATACTTTATGGTTTGATAGAACAAGCTTGAGATTAATTATAAGCTTTTTGACCCCCCAATTTATAGGTGGAAACCCTCTATTAGAATGTATATTAAAGGCAAATATATAATTTACTGAATATGACTTAATAAAATTTTGCTATAAAATAAATATATGCTAAGTACATATTTATTATAATTACATGAGTTGCTCATTTAAGTCTTTCTAAATATAAGAAGAGCACACATGAAGAAATAGCTAAGATTTACTTTGTATGACTAACCTATGAGACCAATATTTGGTAACCATTTGAGGCAATTAAATTCAACCTAAGAAATTTTAAAGTATAAACAATGATTGAAATGATATTTTTCCATATTACCAGGGTGTAAATTTATGCATATAAATAACCTATCTACTTTAGAAATAAATGTAACCTCATCCAAAAATAAATTTATTACAAAAGAAAATAATTTCTATGGAGAATTTCATTTTGTGAGGCATCATGACGGATCATCATTCATCAAATGTTTAAATATTCTCATAGATACTATGATAAACATGACTAAATATCATTTTTATTAAAGAAAAATGAAGATTTTGAATTTTTTGAAGTCAATCATATAATTTATATGGGTTTATATGGGTTTATAAGAAACTTTGTTATAACATTACATCATTATGAGTAAGTCATGAATGTTATTGGCTATTGATTAGCCTAAGATTGGGTTTGAAAATAATTTTTTATTGACCATATATTCTTGCTTCTTTTCTTATAAGAAATGCAATCATGCTTATAACATTGTTTTTTATAAAGGTGAAATGTAGATATTAAATTGAGATAAAATTATTTTATTTAATAGATAGTTCTTTTTTTTTTTAATTTCCAGAAGCTTGATTAAAAAGTGATAAGCAATTTATTTAAAATATTGTCAACAAGCCGAGCTAGCTCTTCTTGATGTAAAAGTTCTATAAGGTGCAAAAACTAAAGCTTGATTAGCTGTCTCATGAAAGAAAGAAATTTTATTTTTTATCTAAGGTTGTAAAATGTCTCATTCATGTGTTATTGCAAAGGAACATTGCCACAAAATAGTGGTCACATATTTTTATGTCTTGAAGGATTTTACAACCTATTGAGGACTTAATTGATTTAGATTGCATGATTTTATCATTGATAATAGATTGTAGAGTTTAATACATTCAATCACATTAAATAATTGACTCAACATAGTAGCTTAAAGTTCAAAGCCTAGTTATTAACTTCCTCCTTTAATAGGTTTTTTTATCATTACTACAAAAAAAAAAATAGTCCAAATCAACTACATTCACGTAAAAAAGGATTAACTAATGAATTGTTGAATGATATAAGTATTTTCTACAAGCGATATCTCAGCTTTTTAATTATCGTTCAAAGGATAAATCTTGATGTTTATATGCAAAACATAAGAATTAGACATACTTAAAAATCCAAAATGTCAAGATGAATTTATTTCATAAGAGATTTGAAGTCAAGTACTAGTTTTAGACTTCACTTAACGAGTGTGATTTGTATACTAACTCATGTTGGTGCTTCAATGAGCTCTGCTCATCCAACTGAGTGTGATTCTAGTAAGTTTAAACAAATGGTATTTGATGTAATAAGATTTAAGTTTGTTAGATATGTAGGGATGAGCCACCAAACACAAAAGCTTAAAAATTCTACAAATTAATCAATGCCACCCAACAACCATTCTAGGAAGGTTGCAGAAAACATTTTAAATTATCCATGACTATTAGAATGTTGAGCATCAATATAAAATATAGTATGCTCTAACAATGTTTTAAATAGATTATAGGATTACTAATGGAGAAAAATCTAAAGAAAAATTTTGTGTTAAAAAACTTGTATAAAATAAAAATAATTAGTGTCGAAGTCGGGTTTGACCTTAGAGAAGATAAATTATTTTATTAATGGTTACATATTATACCACAAGAACGATGCAATGAAAATTCAGTGTAGAATTTATGGTGATGTAAGTTTCAAATCATAGAGCATGAAAATAGGAAACATAAAATAATGTATAAGGGTGTCTTCGACATTCCATATCAGCCCTGGTATAAACTGTAGCACCACCACTAAAATCATTCTAGATGGTTGTTTTTTTTATGTTGGTGTTCCAGACAACACACGATGCAGATATCTTGAACCTGAAAAAGAAATGTAATTAGTTTTTGAGTATAACACTTGCAATTAATTTCAAATTTGAATATGTCAAAAATAGTTTTTTTTTTTATTTTTTATTTTTGTGTATGTGGGGGGTGGGGGATGGGGGGTGGGGGGTGGATTTAATCCTTTTAGACAGATAATTCATAAGATCAAAGGCATCATTAAGAGAAAATATGATGCTCCTTACTTATCTTATAAAAATAACTTGATTGAAGTTTAGGACTTGTGATTCGAAGAGTTTGAGATAGATATTAAATAGTATTAATTTGGAAGATCATAAGTTTTATAACCATCCATTTGATTGATATGTCTCATGGTGTAGAAAGACTTTTGGTGGTTTTTTTAGCATCATCAATAGATCTTGTAAAACTTAAAGGTTAAAAGGGCCTTACGTGATATGTTCACAAACATATGCATGTTTAGATAGAGGCCCCTTTGTATTAAGAAGGATGCAGACTAAGTTATTAAGAGCTAATTGAGCCTCTCTTAATTATGCTTGGAAGAGAGAACAAGCCAATGAGAATAATGCTTTAGACTGTTAGGGCAAAAGTAGCTCCATGCAAACCGGAGGCTTGGTTCAACATATCGATTTCCTGAGGAAGATAGTAAGATTTACTCAATGCATTAGAATTAAACGTGTGACTATTGCTTACTAATCTTTTTATATGTTGACAGAAGCAAGTGCTTGGACAAAGCCCATTGCCACTAAGCTACACAGCCAGACAAATCAACATCAGAACACGAACAAACAAAATTTTATTCGTGTTTGGTTCGTTTACATATCGAGCACATGAAAAAAAATTCTGTGTTTGACTTTTACTTAGGGAACTCGTCAAACACACATAACTATATGATTGAACATGAACTACTTATTGAGCCGAACATGAGATGTTCGCAGACAATGAGCTATTTTGACAGCCCTAACCATAAACAAATTATGAAGAATTATGGGTGGAACATCCACTTGAAATGTTTTGGCTGAAATAATCACAAATAAGCCCATTGAAATGTGAAAATCTCCATCAACAATCTGAAATCTGATAAACAAGCAAAAAAATGATGGATATGACGTAATTAAATGCCTAATTTTTAGTAGAATTATTCCCCAATTTAGACCACAAAAAAATGACTAATATTTTTTGTCAACCAGTATTGATATTACCAGTGAACTAGCTATATTTTAAAAAAAAAATGGTTGAAGGCTATGACACGATCCTTCAGCCACCCCATGTATCTAACCACTCGTGCCTGTGACCCCTGAACTTAGAACTAACTTTGAAGATGTCAACCAAAGAATCATGTCGAGCGGCACAACTAACTTTTTGCAACTGTATACATAACATCTCAGTGACATGTAATAGCAAATATAGATAACCACAATAAAAAATATAATAAATCTAAATATAACATCCGGGGCACAAATATATCTTAAAAGTAAATAATAATAATAATAATCAATACAAAATAAAAAGGAAATATCTTCTCTAAGTTAGTCTCCTCATAATGACCCCCTCCTCGTCCTCCTCCTCCTCCTCCTCCTCCTCTACTACCGTCCGCTTGGCGTGCATCACATCACATATCCTTCTGTGTCATGAGCAAAGGCCATGACATGCTTCTTGATGAGTTGATCAATCAATATGAAGCTCTCATCTGAGTAGTTTTGTGCATCATATGTGAGCCCTTCATATCATAACATGTAGATTCTTCATTTTTTCTTCCCTCCAATGGCTTCCCTCTAGACATAAAAGTCTAAAAGCTCAATTTAGCTATTCGCAAGCACTCATTTTAGAGAAAATTGTATATGTGTTTGATCGATAATAAATTAAAATTATAAATAATTACACAAAAAATAAAATTTACTACTCCACTTAGGTGAGCTCTTTAAGACTTAAAGTTGACACATAATTGATTTGTCTGATGTTGAATTGCCTTTTGAATTAAATCATTAAGGAAATCAAATGTACCTTTTTAGTAAAATCAAATATATATTAAAAAAAAAAAGAGAAATGCACAATTGGACTTTGCAACCTAGACAAAGGTGTTCAATGAAACTTTTAGGGTCTGTTTGGGGCAGTTTATTTGGTGCGGTGACTATTAAAAACACACATGACCTGTTTGGGTGACTGCATTTTGACAGCTTAAGCGTTTTCAAAATGCTGAAAATAATGTTTTTACACCGCACCTATCTAGATGCGGTGACAACTTTCTGGCAATGGTTTGACTTTTCCAAAAAATCTGCTTATCAGCAAATTATCCAATAAGCTGCAGCTGCCTCAAACAGACTCTTAGTAACGAAACTTATGTATTCATGCTCCAAAAATAAGAATCCACTATCATTATAATTATTATTTTTGTTATTGATGATGATTTTAATGTTGTAATTGGGACATGAGAGTATATAAGTTAAATCAATTAAATTAGTCTCTAATGTAATTATAATTCTGGTGCATCATCCAATTTCTGAAGTATACTTTTGAACAAAACATGAGATAATGTTTTGTTAGAATATCACATCAAAATAATTTTTTTTTAAAAAATTACATATATACCACACGATTCTAATGTATTTACGTGTATAAGACTTAAAATTTGATCTTTACATTTATAACACATTGGAATTTAAAGTTTACGCAAAAAAGGGGTATTTCAATTTTGAAAAGTTAAGGAAGGAGATATTCTTAATGTGATGTCAAAAATTTTCTTTTATAAGGAATGGTCTGGGACTATTATACGAGCCCCGACCATCCCTAATGTGCCTAATATTTTGAGTACCACACTCTTTACCGGGAGAAATCGAACCCCGGATCAGAGGGGACTTACAAGTTACAACTGACAAACAGATACTCGGTCAACTGATTTGAGTACACGGCGCATCTATATATGTATGTGTGTGTGTATATGTGTATATATACATACATAAATACATTTATATACATACTTACATACACATGTGTAGCAAGCCTTAGTGTGTTGGTGGCAGGGTCATTGTAGGTCTCCTCGGGTCAAGGGTTCGATCCCACCGTGGCGCGGGGCTTTGGAACATTAGGCACATAGCACAGGCAACCCATCATAGGTGCCGCAACGCAAAGGAGAAGCGGTATTTTGGGCCCACAAGACTCGAATACCATGATATTTATATATATATACAGTTAAACAGAAGTGCTCCAATAAAAGAAAATTTTGTAAACTACAAAAATATGGAAATCACAAACATAGATGATGAGCATACATTTTTAGCTCCCTTTGAGACACTTTTCTCCAAATGTGCACAGCAAGTTTTGGCTGATAAAATACATTTTCTATTTAAATTAATAGACAAGAAAAGGATAATTGCATACAGATCATCAAAAATATTGATATTTACAATTAAATACCTGATAATTTTTTTGAACTATCGAACCGATGCATTTATGTGTGCCACAATAAAACTGTGAAATGAAAAATATGTGTTTGGTTTTTACCATGAATTTCGATATTTGAGTAAGAATTTGAGAAAACAATGAAAGAGGGTGGTTGATTTGTAAATTGCAAGTTTGAGGCAATAGTCTTTTTAAATTAAAATAACACATAATTTAGTTTTAGTTCTCACGAAAAACAATTAAATTTAAAAAAAAAAAATTTCTTCGATATTTCCAAACTCATATAAATGAATACGATTATTGAAAAGCAAGCTAAGCTATCTTCAACCACTTGTTCCAGCTTCGTTTCGCCAGTTACGGCCGCAGCTGGGGTTGCAGCAGGCATAGGTTCGAGCCATGCTTTCCATTGGGTTAGCCTACATTGCATATAATTCATTAAAAAACGTGCAGAAGAAACAAATACATTAAAAAGAGGCATCTCCTATAATTATAATACACCCAAAATCCCAAATTCTATATATATTTTTCCATCAGCACTTATACATAAGCATTATCACGCTAATATCAAACCATATCATCTAAACTGCAATATAAAAATGAAACATTTAAATGAAGATAAACTAACCAAAAAGAAGACAACTTTTGGATAAGTGCAGGCAGGGCATTTGACTCCCCTAACACGAGGAAGCGTGGGATCTGCATAAGCATCCCTCAATATCGTAGGCGGCGCTGAGATATGTTGCACCTCATTTCTGTACACAGTTATTATCTGTCGTTTCCTGTAATTTAACAGCTGATTAGAGACTGTTTGGGCAATCGTAGTTGTTTAAATAAACAACTCTGAAGCTGCTGAAAAAGAAATTGTTGTTCAAAAATCTATTGTTGTTATTACAATTTTTTTTTTGAAAAAGTAAGATCACAACTTTCTAACAGCCACCACAGGTAGTCAAGTTTGGTGGGAAAGCACAATTTTTACCTGCAATTTTTTGAGAAGACAGACAAAATGCATTTTCGCCAAACAGAAAAAATTATGATTCCCCGCCTCAAACACACTCTTTTATTGCCAACTTTTCATTAAGATTTATGAAAGTGAATATACAAAATCACTAAATGCAACATATTTCAGAATGTGGTTTTACTGTGCAACCATTTTGTCACAAAAAATAGGAGAAAAACTAAAATATTCATCAAGACTTGTTATTCTCAAGAGCCATTTACATACAAACCACTCTATTTCTGTGTATTTATCTATTTAACTTCTAAACTTTACATATTATATTTGTACCATTAAAATCTTTAATATGACATAAAACACCATCTTACTAATTTTTTTGAAATAAAAAAAAATAGAAAAATTTTCATTTTATTATTTAAATAGAAGATATATGAATATAAAGCAATAACATGTAAACATGATTAATTAAGGAATAACACTTACATGGAAGGTACTAAGAAAAGAGATATGAGTTTGCTTTGTTGATCCAATTAATGTCACTCAAATTAGGGTTGTCCAAAAAATTCGTTGTTCTCGAACAGCTTGTGTTTGACTCGTTAAGTAGTTCTTGTTTGACTCATTCGTAAAGTAAACGAGTCAAACACAAATAAGTTTTTAAAACTAGAATCATAAATATGTTGAACACGTACAACCCTTTGTTCACAAGTGTTTAGCTCGTTTTTGCTCGAAACAAAGAAATTATATATATCATAACAGCTTGTGTGCTCATGTGGTTCTATGTCTTCTATTGCACAGAGTTGGTGCAGGTTCAAATCCAACATCGTACATTTAATTTTTCAAATTTATTTTAACAAGTCAATTTCAAGTTGAACACAAACAAGATTATTTAAATTGAGTCGAACACGAACACACTATTCAAGAGCCATTTTCAAACTCGAGTCGATTTTAAACACGAGCAATTTCAAACGACCTGAACACGAGTCATGCCCGAGCTCGCTCAAGCTCGACTCTTTTACAGCCTTAACTTGAGCTAGCAATTGGCGTTACATTGCTCGTTTGAAGGATGAATAAATTGTTAAAGTATCAATCCTTGGCTCAAGATCATCAAACTCAATACATTTATGGAGGTAAAATTTTGCTATCTTATCATTATTGCTAATAAGAATGTTGACGTACTACCGAGAAAGGGTAAGGTTGGCGAAGATCTCATCAAAAGAGGCCGGATGGATCCTCTCTCGTTTTATATTTCCCTATCAAATGCTAGAATAATCTCTTCAAGCTACTAAACTCTTCAAACTAATAACAACTGTTATATATTTGTTGTTTGAGAGCTTTAGAGGGTGGTTGGATCATCTCTGAGTTCAAGTTTCCAATTTCGATTTCTTTCCTATTCTATTGCTTTCCTTTTCTATCCCATTTTCTTTTTCTATTTTTGAAAATTAGTTAAAACTAGCGGTATTTTTTTATTCAAAAATTTTGAACTAATTTCTGATGGTTTATCAAAGGTATATTCAGCCTACAGTTTTCCGACATAATGAACCATAGCTCTTTATTAAAAAAAATTTCCGATGATTTTAAAGAAGTTACTGGCGGTTTAATAAGTCGATTGATGTCGAATTATAATCTGATAGACGAAGTCATCGAAAAGTCAGCACATCTATTCTTGTAGATTAAAAATTGACAGACAATTGATATTAACTGACTGTTAAAGTCGTCGTTTATTAAGTTATCAATAATTGGCGAGCTTAATACCATTTGTAAGCCATTGGAAACAGTGCTTGATGATGGTCAAGAGGATGTCGATGAGAAAATGCTCTGGCTTCCATCAATGATCATTGCCCCTCTTTTTTCAAGCTATCTTTGGTAGACAAATTGATGACTATCAATCCGGTACCAAAAAGCCATTAGAAAGACACGAAGATTGCAAATAAATATGCAAACAAGGAGTTGAAAACCTTCTTACATGCCTCCTGGATTCAAGTCTAAGAAGAAGGACATTCTATTTTACAAAGTTGATTCTCATATACCCAACAATAAAGTAATGCTTTTGAACGATAACAGCGAACAAGCAGAGGATATTCCTTTTTCTTATTATTGGTTTCCTTTCATTATAAAGCTTATGGATAATGGGTTGCTACCCGAAAAAAAAGTCTGTTCACCAAGTTAAATTATATAAGGCTCTGCATAATCACAGTTATGTAATATAGCTATCACGTTTGAAGTTAGACTAATAGTAAATCTGAAATTGTTATAGGTGCACGATACAAACAATGGAATCACATATCAGAGATTATTACATTTTGTCTTGCATAGTGTTACTACATGGCAGATATTTGACATAAACGATTATAGATTCCATACGAGTTCTTTGTGTTAATGGAAGAAGACATATAATTGTGGTGTCCCTATTAAAGGAAACACATGTAAACATAACAAGATTTGCTATTACGACGTACTTGACGAAGTCATTCAATTGCAATATCTCATTAATGTCAAATACACTGTGTACTTGCTCAACTTTTAGTGGTTTAATCTTGTTTTGAATTGAAGAAAACACTTACGCCTTATGATATCATTAAAGTCAAAATGAGCAGACGATATACAAAATTTGATCCATTTGTTCTAGCACGCCAAGTTACCCAGATTTGTTAGCTTGGGCACCCTGGTAGAGCAATGAATAAAGTTGATTGGGTTGTGATTACTAAGAATAAACCAATGACAACTATTGAGCTGCAAAGTATTATAGAACCAATTCACCAGGAGGAAGGTATGTAAAGCTTTCACATTCAGAGCTACATAAGCGATGGAATCTCTGCGCTAGAGAATACCATAGGGATTTTCAAAGAGGTTTGTATGGTTGAGGAAATTAAGGAGACTGAAGAAAAATTTTAGGTTCATCTTTGATGACGAAGTTCCTCTAATGAAACATAATAACAAAGGTACATAATTTTGGATTAGTGGTTAGTGCTACTTTTCTTCTTTTACTTTTGTTTTTTTAGTTTTAGACACAGCTGCTACTTATGTCTTACTTTCCCTTTTCTTGCACCTTTCTTTGTTTGCTTTTATGTATGCTCATTATTATTTCTGTTGTCATTACTATGACCTTTCTTTTTTTAGAGGTGTTGTTGGTGGTTAGCCACTCGAGAGACTATGTTAGGGGAACATCGGAGACCACCTACAAGAGCAGGAAGAGGGTGACACTTTCTGCTGTTGTTGCTACTTCCAATACCACTTCAACACCTACTCCCTCGTGCGACACTTGCTCCCTTACCTGCTGCTTCCCCACTTGCTGCTTTCGTGTATTAGAAATAGACGACATTGCTCGGGTCAAATCATGGAATTATCCATGTGAAAAAGACAAAAGCGCGGGCCACCACAAACAACAGAGTGGAAAGCACAATAAAGCAAACCATGACGCGTCAGATTTCAGAGCTGATGAGGATGACACGGTGTCGTGTCGGATAAGTGAGAAATTCTTAATTTCATATTTAATTAAATTAAAAACCATAATAAACTTCAAAAAATCATCTCTGCCTAGAAAAATCTAAAAAAATAAAAAAAAATACCTCTGAATGAGGAAACAGAGGAGAACATAAGAAAAAAATAAAATTGAAAAGAACTAACTTATATTTAATTTTTAAATAATTAAATACTCTCAAGGGTATTTTAATTATTAAAAACTAAATAAAACTCTAAAAAATCATGAAATTTGCGGGGATTGTTTTCCTCACTCTTGGGAATATTCTTTGATTTTTCTAAGATTAGAAGATAACCCTAAAATGATAAAAAAAACCAATTTTCCATCACATTTGTATTTTTTTTAATAATTATAAGAATCAGAAAATTAGAAATTAAAATGGGAATTAGCTAGGAAATTTAGGGTGAGAAATTTAAACCCTAAAATAAAAATTTTCAACTTTTAAAAATTTAAAATCAAAATTTAGGAACTTAGGGGCACAATTGTAAAATTTAAAAAATTAAACTTTATCATCACACATATTCATTAAGGCAGATTATTATTTATGTGAAATTTTATTATCTATGTACAACAATGTAGTGGAAGAGATGAGATAGTTTCAATTCGGGAAAAAATTTCATTGGATTCATGGCTTCCTCCACCACAAACTTCAAGCCTTAATGTCTCTTAATTTCATCTTGAGAAAGAGATAGAGAGAGAGTTAGAGTGCAAAATTCTTAAAAGTGTTCATAAATAGTAAAAGAATTGATAACTGATACGCCATCTACAAATTTTCATCATCTGTCATGAATCTCGAGGCATGACATGAATCTCGAGACGATATTTTAAGCATGAAACATTCAAATCTTGACTAAAAGTCATCCAGAGCTCCGATTTCAACAAACTTATAGTCAAACAGACTGGTTTGATGAGACGGACCTAATGATATGAAAACTATCCCAATTCGAGTCAAATCAAGCCCGAATCAAGTCATTGAACCACACTTAAATAATTTCCGGACATATTTGAAAGATCGAATAGTTGTCGAATATGACAAGTTTATACTTGAATCAAGCGGCTTGACAAGACAAATCCAACGAGCCCAAGATCACTCAATTCTGACATCATTAAGATACTCAAATGTCCAGTAAATGCCATATGGTCAAGAGAAGCTTTCCAGACCGTCCGATCAAGATGGTTCATATTCCTGCATTAATTGTACCCAGAGCACTATAAATAGAGTTTCATCCCTCTCATGAGGGAGGACGAAGTTTAGAGAGAGAGTCTGAGGTTTTGAGGAGAAGCTGCAGCTCAGCATCACCACCAATCATCGTCGACCACGGGCGACCTCCGTCGTCGACCGCCCCCGGCCCCCG
>NW_018164723.1:71896-72217 GCF_001263595.1 Phalaenopsis equestris | reverse complement strand
TGGATCGAACCACGTAAACGATCTGTGTTTGCTTGTGTTCCTTTTTCGTCTCATTTCTATGCCAGGAAGTACATATCTCACAACAATTGGCGCCGTCTGTGGGAAGATCCATACTTCTTGGCTAGAGGTGTCCGCGTAAAGGTGTTCGCGGCCAGCGACGAAGAAGAGGAGTTCGGCATTCACGAACAGAAGAGCAAGCGGATCGTGTCGCAGGTAGCCGAATCGCGATAGATTCGGTGAGCAGTGGAAGCTTTCATTGACTAGATTCGCACCGCAGGTTGTGCGATTTGGCGAGGAGGAACAGTCATTGAGCGAGGGCCA
>NW_018164723.1:67958-71796 GCF_001263595.1 Phalaenopsis equestris | reverse complement strand
CCTGGAAAGGGGGGCCCCTCTATAATAAAATTTTCCCCTATTTATATAGGATGTAGTATAATAAAGATATTACATTTTTGACTCCATTTTGAGAAGGCCGGTACTGTGATATTTCTAGTATTTTACAAGCGATGTCTTATCATTCGGTTTCCTTGGGGTACTCTTCCCGCATCTCATTCAGACATCAAGTTACTAGAATCACTTCTAGTCTACATAAAATTTTTATCAAAACTTAAAGAGGACACTTATGTTAATCTCTTGACATTATAATAAGATCAACCATTTATCATAGATGTCTGACTAGAAAATAAGTTTTAGTGTCCCTCATCATACTGGAGTTCCTACTCAGCTAGAACAAGAAGCTAACGTCATTTATGTTTGGTACATGGGTTACTTTACAGACTCGTGTGAACATCACCTCTATTAGGGGACAACAGATATAAAAGCAACAACGAAAAGTTGTCAAATATCATTCTTGAGTATAATTATAACTATACGTTCAAGCAAAAGTATGGTCCACCTCAACCTACACGCCAGACTCTAGAAACACAAAGAATCTCAAGCACCTCATTAGGAGCTCAATCAATCCCGGGGAAACTTGATTTAATCTCTTCCATAAGATGATACAATCATCAAGCAAAAGCCTTGACTAATAACCTATGATAGGTCAAAATTTTTAAGTAAATTTCATTCGACTTTATCAATAATAGGTTAACGCAAGTAAGCACCTTCAACTAAAAACGTAAGATTGGTATTACATCCTTAGAGATTTTCATTCGACTTTGTCCAAAATCGGTTAACTTCATTGAACATCTTCAACTAAATAACTTAGAAAGATCTTACATCCTTGGTGGATTTCATTCAATTTTGTACATGACAGGTTAATGCCATCGAACTTCTTTATTAAATAATATAGGATGGGTAAAATAAAATTAATGAATTTAATTCAACTTTGTCTATAATATGTTATCAGTGTTAAGCATTTTTTACTAAAATAACCTAAGACATGTATTACATCCTTAATGGATTTTATTCAATTTTTTATATATAGTGGGTTAACATTATTGAGCACCTCAAACTCAATAACCTAGGATGGTCCTTGGTGGATTTCATTTTACTTTGTTCAAAACATGTTAGCACTGCCGAGCACATCGGACCAAATAACCTAGGATGAGTCAAACACTCTTAACAAATTTTCCATCAGAATCTTCCATTATAGGTTACAGTAATCGAGCAGGAGATTTGACTAATAACTTAGGATAGGTTGTGCACCCCTAACTAGGGTTTTCCTTCATCTTCGGTAATGTTACCCGAGATGTGTTAACATTGTTTGAGTACCTCGAAACATTTTTGATAACCCTCAACTCACTTTACAATTCAAGATTGAACAACAACAAAATAAATAAAGAAACATTCAAAAAGTGTAACGATATTCACTATCAGAAAATGTAAAAGTTACATCAAATAGACCAAGAGATGTACAAACAAACAAACTGTTGTAATATGTAGAACTACATCAAACAAAATAAAAGCTCTAAACACCAATTCATCATTATAAAGTGCAAATGAGAAATTGCAAACACTAATAAATCATCACAAAATTTGAAGAAAAAACTATCAACATAAACATACAGACACAAAGTACTAATTTATTGTAATATTCTCCTCCTCATCAGAGTTATGCTAATGCAAGTCACTTTTAGCTTCATCCTTTTTGAGCAATAAGGGGGGTTTTTAAATGCGTGGTTGGAAAATGTGCTCTCGGTGTCAGTTATAGTCCAATGGTATATCAAATGAACTCCTTTCTAGAAATTTCGAAGAAACTCTTTTACTGCACTAAAGGCCCTCAACTTTTTGTTCTATTCTTCAAGAGCCAATATATTTGCTTGAAAAGCTTACAAATTCTCCATTAGCTCATGTCTCTATCAATTCTTCGTGTTTAATCACAGTTCTAGACTTTGCAGAGAAAGAAAAATTACCTTAAATAACAATTCAGTCTTACATTTTGATAATTGATCTCCCAATGCCAATATTTACTTTGCACTAACATTATACAACTTCTTACACCTACGAAGAAGATATTGGTTCTTCACAAACTTCAAGTTCCATTCATTTAAGGAAAGGCTCAGTTCGAGATCTAAATGCATATTTTTCATTACATAGAGAGGATGAATATATGAAAAACATGGAAAAATCTAGTATAAAGTTAAAGAAAGTTAGATATAATTACATACTCAGCAACTCATAAAAGCCCTCTGCACGTGTGATGCAACACTTCTTTGGAAATATGAATCTTCAAAGGATTTATAAGAGGAAAATATGATACTCATGACACTTGCCCATATTCCTCATTTGCTTATTCTAACTCATTCTACATCACAAATAGGAGTACCATGTATGAACAGAGAGGCCAATCTTGTGTATAGATTCTCCCGTTACATATTTTTTGGGATAGAATACCTCACATTGAAGTTCTTCAATACTTTAAAGTATGAGAATCTTTAGTATGGCCCCTTCTACAACTCAAGGAGGAAGGGACAACCGAATGAGGAAGGGGCAACTCCTTCAATTTTTCTTTTTTCTTGTAAAGACCCTAACAAATTTTCATAAAGAAGAGTCGATTGAACCAAATTTTTGATGCATCATTTGTTTGAAATTCCAGCCATTCGCTCCTATAAGTGATACATTTTTTAATATGAGAAATAAACTTGATCGTCTTATCATTATCTCCAAAGATAATGTTGCATTACACACTCTAAAGAGGATAATAATCCCCATAATGATTATCATAACTTGATAAAAAATCTAGGAAAGCTACACTCCGTTGGTTGATAAAATGATCACTAACTCAGGAGCTGATGGAAATTGAAGTTCTGCATGTAAGGTCGTCTTATAACAGTGAAGTACCTTCTTGGTGAAGAACATTCTCGATTTGATAAATTTGGCATCCTAACCACCAGACCATTTATAAAATTAAACTTTTTTTAGAAAATTATCAACGCATTTTTGGTGAGTACTGATACCACCTCCTTAGGATTCTGGTGCTTCCTCTATTTTCTGAGGGGTTAGAGTTCCCCAAATGTTGGCATCTCAAAACATAAAAAATTTCTCTCTAAAAGGCATGATAACAAGTTATAAAGGGACTCCAAGCACAACAATAACACAGAAGAAAAGACAAAAGCATCATACCAGAAAGAAACACCAAATGCATCATCCGTGCATAAGAAAAAAGACAACAACAGACCATAAATGAGGGGCAACAGTAGACCAAGTGACACTTCGACCTGAGGAGGGGAAGTGTACTTTAACTCGTGCTAAAATTACTTATTCTCATTTAAAAATTTGAATAATTAAACATTCATAATAGATAATAAATAGCTACTTTGCATTGCTGTCATTTAAAATTTATAAAAAATAATTAAAGTTGCAGTAAGACATTAAGTTTTATAAATTAATTTTAATTTTATACTAATATAATGGTATAATATTAATAAATGAGTTTCTTGTCAATATATGAAAATAATATAAACTATCCCTCTTAAAACCCTTAAAAAAAAAAGCAACTCTATATGAAAAATAGGTTCAAATAATTGCAGAAATGGGCTGATAGGAGGTGGCCCACTTAATAGTGGGCCGGATTAGTCCATTAATTCTATCATCGATGATCTAACCTAGTTTCAGAAAGCAAACCGCTTTCCGGCCACCCAACCTCTGTGGCGGCTTCTCTTCCACTCGAGCTCAAACCCTTTGCTTTCCCTTCTCATGGCGAGAAGGCGAAGGAAGAGCTAACACTCTCCCTTCTTCAGCTCCAACCCCTTCCCATGCTCCTCCCCGCACG
>NW_018164723.1:44326-67948 GCF_001263595.1 Phalaenopsis equestris | reverse complement strand
GCTCTTCCAAAGCTCTTGCATCAAACTTCGTCTCCTTCTCCTTCCCAAAGGCGCGCTCTTCTTTCTCTTGCCCTCTTCTCCTTCTCCCTCACAAGCCCTTCTCCAAGCTCCTCACCGAGAAGCCGCAATTCGATTCCCTCATTCTGGGAATTCTCAAATACAACCCCCACGCCTTCACCTCCGGCTTCCGCACCCCGGCCCTCCTCAAGCCCCTAATCTCCGACCGACATCTTTTCCTCTGCATCATTCGTTCCATCGGCAACCAGCCTCGGGTCGCTCTGCGGTTCTTCCGCTGGGCCGAGCGCCAGCCCGGCTTCCACCGATCGGAGCTCCCTTTCTGCGCCGTGCTCGAGATCCTCGCCGACGCCGGGCTCATGAAGGCGGCTTACTCGGTTGCTGAGAGGGCTCTGAGCTTCGGTTTACATGGAATCGTTGACCTGTTGATCGGCAAGTATGTGAATTCGGACGTTACTATTAAGCTTCTCAATCTGCTTTTATGGATGTACACTAAGTGTTCGATGGTCGAACGCGCCTTATCAACCTTTCGGAAGATGATGGAAAATGGTTTCTTACCTGAGGTTAAGAACTGCAATCGGGTTCTTAGGGTTTTGCGGGATGGCAACCGGTGGTCTGAAGTCAGGGTAGTCTATCAGGACATGGTTAGGGCAGGGGTGCAGCCCACCATTGTTACCTTCAACACAATGCTTGATTGTTACTGCAAGGAGGGACAGGCTGAAGAGGCTTATATACTTCTTCTTGATATGGAGTTCAAAAATTTCAATCGCTGCTTGCCTAATGATGTTACTTACAACGTTGTGATCAATGGATTGTCAAAGAAAGGCGAATTGGAGAAAGCGGAGAAGTTGCTTGCGAAAATGCAGAGTTCAGGTAAGGCTTCTTCTTTCTCCTATAATCCACTGATTAATGCATTGTTTAGCAAAGGATTTGCTGACCAAGCTTTGCTTTTTGAGACTAATATGGTGGGGAAAGGCATCCTTCCATCTGTGACAACCTATAACACCATAATTTACTGGCTTTGTAAGATGGGAAAGGTAGAAGAAGCTCGAAAGAAGTTTACACAGATGGAATCAAAGGGTCTAACAATGGATGTAGTCTCATACAACTCTTTGATCTATGGTTATTGCCGTTTGGGAAACATAATGGAGGCTCTTTCTTTGTTTGAGGATCTAAGAAGAGCCCAAATTGTTCCAACGGTTCGAACATTCAATATACTTATAGACGGTCATTGCAGGGTGGGCGCTCTTGAGAAGGCTTTGAAGTTTAAAGACTATATGATAGAATGTGGTTGCCACCCTGATATATGTACTTATACAATCCTTGTGAATGGCTCTTGCAAGATGGGATATCATGCCATGGCTAAAGGATATTTTGATGAGATGCTTCATAGGGGACTTCAGCCAGATTGCTTTGCTTATGATACGAGATTAGCTTGCGAATCGAAGCACGGGGCTATGTACAGAGCTTTCCAATTGAGGGAGGAGATGGTAGCTCGCGGTGTTGTGCCTGATATAATCACGTATAACATTTTGATTGACGGGATTTTTCGGACTGGAGATTGGGATGAAGCTTATCGGGTGTGGAGGAAGATGATTAATGAGGGAGTAGTTCCTGATTGTGTGACATATACATGCATAATTCACGCCCTTTGCCGTAAAGGCCATCTAGACGAAGCAAAAAGAGTTTTTGATAGAATGTTGTGCAATAATGTTTCGCCTTCTTTAGTAACTTATACAGTACTTATTCATGCTTATGCAAGGAAAGGAAATATTGGGACAGCTTATGGATTCTTTCTTCAGATGTTACAGGATAATGTGCAGCCAAATGTAATAACTTACAATGCTCTTATAAATGGCTTGTGTAGAACTGGCAATGTTAAGCTTGCTTATAGATGTTTTTATGAAATGCAAGAAAGGGGGCTTTCCCCCAATAAGTATACTTACACTTTGTTGATAAATCAGAGTTGTGATTTTGGTTATTGGGATGAAGTGCAGAGGTTGTTTGGGGAGATGCTTGAGAAAGGTGTTCTTCCTGATTCCTGCACGTACAGTGTTTTGCTTAAGAATGTGGGTGATGAGTTCAGGGATCTTGCAGTTTATTATTTGGAAAATTATGTCCTTGCCGGTTAAGAAAGCTGCAATTTTGGATGGGCGTAGTCATGACCTCAAGCTTCACTTTGGCTTTCGCTACGTTCGATTCTTGTTCTTAGAAAAAACGATTTGCAACGATATGGCCTTCTTCCTCGAAATGTTGCAGGACAAATAAATTTTCATTCGTCACAGATTATGAATTCTTTCTTCAGATGTTGCAGGACAAGTAAATATTCATCAGCCATAATCGGTTTCCTCATAATTATTCTCGAGGTATGCTGATTTGTGTAACATGAATTGTATTCCAATTTTTAAATTTATTTAGCGTTCTTCACTTTGTTTTTCTTATTTTTATGTTTATTCATTGAGGAGGGCACATTATTGTTCCTATGGTTATTGATTCAATGAGAATAAAGTTCAGTTTACATTCTGGATTTGTGATGAAATATGCATGAATTATTTTCAATTAGTTATTAATAAATACTCTTGGAAGATTATACCATTCAATTTTGTTATGTTTAAGTAACGTGGATCATGCAAAACATATGATGCATGCGCACATATATTCTAAATCAAAGCTGATTGGTTGATTGGAGAAATTCTATAAGGTTACTATACTAGGGAATGTCATGGAGGTTTGGGGCCTGTTTGATTTGATGTAAAATAGGTGTAAAGTAAATTAAACACAAGACTTTTATTTTATTTTATTTTTTGGTAATCACTAGTCCCAAAGTAAAATAAAACTACTTGAGAATTATAAATACTGAAAATAGGTTAAAAAAAAAAAAAAAAAAAAAAAAAAAACCCGGCATTAAAGCCCCACTCGTAATCAGATGTAAAACCACTTCACCCAGCAAATCCTCACCTTCGATCCCTCAGGTATAATTTCCTACAAGATTGCTCTTTTGTTAGTTACCTCACACGCTCGAGGATTCTTTTTGTTCGGTCACGGCTGCCTTATGCGGGGTGTCTCTCTCCTGTTGACTTTGAGATCCACTTCTTGGAAGTGAGAGGAAGAGGGCGATGAGAACAACGACCGTCAACAAGTATCTGATCTGCGCTCTGAGAGGCAAGCAAGCATTGATTTCTTCATTTTTTGAAATTCCTTCTATTTGTTCGAGTACATGATATAGCTTCTGTGGGTTTTTTTTTTGTGTTTTAAGTTTACCTCGCGATCTTGGATATCGACTACATTTATCTTTCATGATTTCAACAAAGAACTGCTTCTACTTGAGTATATGATTGAGATCCGTGAGTTTTTAGAGAAAATCATTTAGATCACTGCAATTTCTTCCCACACTATGCTTCTTTTTAGTTAAAACTGGTGCAAGTTTGGAATTCTCGAAAGCTCCACTTTTTTTCTATGTTCTCTGTTGAGAGTGTACAAATGGAGTTTTTATCTTTTTTACAGTTGTGCAATTTTTGAAATCTTTCAAATTCTGTGTGTTCTCTTTCTTGATTGGTCAGCTCATTTTCGTTGGTACATTATTTAATTTGTCCTTGCTGTAAATTAAGAGTTGTTTTGGAGTAACTGAGAGAAAGAATGGTAATTGGTTTCCCATGGACTTGTGATATGGGAGAATACAGATCTGTCATTGTACACATTTTTATTTGATGGTACTTTACAAAATCCCGCTTCTAAGACCAAATTAGTGCATGTAAATGAATGAAAGATTTATTAAATTCATATATCACAAGATTTAATGGACTTATGGATTTATTTCTCAAAAAAAATTTAAACCTTGAAACTAGGCAAGCATATCAGGATGTAGCTAGATTGTTGCATGCCAAGTGTTTTTTTATTTTTTAATCCTCTCACGACTTTAAAATGCTGGATTTATAGGAATTGCTAAATTCTATTTGAGTTAATGCAAACCCAAATGACTTCAAGTTGTGTTTGTCGTATGGAATCATATATAAATGAATTGCATTCAATGATAAGTTAGGAACAATAAATTGATGTTAAAAAATATGACAAGTATGATGGAGCACGAGCATATAGAAAGAGTTGAATTCTGAGATTTTTAATGAAATGGGCTTGAGAATTTGATGCCACATTAAGAAGATACATACATATCACGCGACAAATGGATTACAAATGCTCCTTAGAGTTAAAGATGCTTAGTTTACGGTGTGAATGTTTTGTTCAATCTGGCTGTTTTAAACTTTTGTTCGAATTGTGATATGAAAGAGTGGAATTCTTAGATTTTGAATGAAACTAGCTTGAGAATTTGATGCTACAATAAGAAGATAAATAAATATCACATGACAAACAAATTACAAATGCTCCATCGAGCCAAAGACTCCTAGTTTACGATGTAAATGTTTTGTTCATTTTGGTTGGTTTAAACTTTTGTTCAAATTATGATATGAAAATGTCATTAGTGTTTATTCAAAAATTTTTATTAAGAAGAAAAGCGGTCTACAATGTAGTTTTATATTTAAGCTCGAGATTGTTGTATAGTTTTATATTTAACCTTGGTATTGGTGGGTTGGTCTGAGAGTTTATGAGAAAAATGAAGCATATAGCCGTCAAGTGGCACCAAATAAACTAGAGGTATATCCTGAATTCAAAGAACTAATTAATGTGGTATATCAACGCAATTATCATATGTCAGATAACAACAACCATATCTTCTTCTGTATTGAAAAGCCACTCAATTTGGTTCTATTGTGTACTTGATAACTTGAGAAATTTAATAAGTACGGAATTTTAAAACTTAGTATTTTTTTTCTTATTAAATTTTCTTGTTGTGTATGAGAGCTATATGTTTTTAAAATCTATAGCGTGTAGGAGGAATTAGGTAAAATTGATAACATAAAATTCGTAGGAATTTTTTTATTTTAGCTTTCTAACGACACTAAAATCTACTAGTTTCTTCAAGAAACCAGGTGGTTATGGCTGAAATAGGGAGAGATAATGGATTGTTTTAGGACTATACACCTTTTCATATGAATCTAAAACATGTAGCATATAGTAGGCACTAGATGAAATAAATATTACAAGTCGTAAGACATTTATTTTGCTTTCCAAAGAAACTAAAATCACCCAATTCCGTCAAGAAATGAGGTAGTTATGTTTGAAATAGCGAAAGGCGGTGGGCTGCTTTCAGGCAGTTTAAAATTATGCATTTTTGTATAAACTGTAGTATATATTGTTGGAATTGGGTAAAATGAATAACAAAAAATTGTAGAAAATTTTTTTTGCTTTCCAATGACACTAAAATCACCCAATTTCATCAAGAAACGAGAAATTTATGACTGAAATAGCAAGAGGTAGTGGACTATTGTTGTACAATTTAAAATTTTACATATGTTTTAAAAAATGATAGCTTTTATAGTAGAAATTGGATAAAAAAATAATATGAAAGTCATAGACAAATTTTTCAACTTTCAACGCCAACCAATTCCATCAAGAAACACAAAAGATGTGGTCGAAAATGCGAGCAAATGTGATTTAGGGCTTATTCAGGCTTTTCTAGGTATCGAATATATTTATGTTGAAAAGGTGATTTAGGAGTTTATTCACGCTTTTTTAGGTATCAAATATATATATGTTGAAACTGCTAATGTTTGTTGTCTTTCATGTGTATTAGATTGCCTATGTTGTAAGTTTTTTCTTTCATCAATCAAACCAGGATCTTCAAATGTGCTCTCATAGATTATTTTCATATAAAATTTTCAGACTCTATTGGAACTTTTATCGTAAAATTCATAAGGAAATTACATTGTTACTAGAGATGATTAATAATTTTTTTTATTGGATTATGATTATAGACAATTAATGAAAATAAAGAATAAAAAAATACAATTGTCATTACACAAAATTCAGGTCTTTTAAGCATTAGCTTTAATGTTATTATATTAATTTATAAATAATTGTAATAATAATAATAATATGAAATATTAATTCACAGGCGTTTTATTTTAAGTTTTTAAATAAACATTAAAAATAATTCATCTATATTTATTTTATATGCAATTAAAAAAATTGAAGTACTTTGAATACACTACTTTTACTTTTTACTTTTCATGAACATAATGACATAGCCAAACAAAACAAAGAATTTCTTGTATTTACTTTACAGACAAATAACTGGTTTAATGGAAGCATAATACAACGAAATTATAAGATACCACATTATATTTTTCTCTGCATATCTTTTACAGACAACCAAACAACCTTTTAAAAAATAGATTTATAAAATTTCACAACTATATTGATTAATAATTTTAGTATTGACCAATAAAGAAGGTAATGATAATCAAGGAAAGTGTGATGTTAATGTCAATGTTTAGATGTATGTATGATAAAACTAGAAATGATACTATAGGAATTGCTTATTTTAAAGACATAGATATAGTGATACTTGTGAATCATAGGGTAATTGAAATTGGACTGAAATGAGCTAACCCACACCTTTTAAAAATCACTCAACAATCACAATGAAAGCTCACTAACTCATAGCCAAAGTCATAGTAAGCTCCCAAGCCTTATGCCTATAATCACAACACAAGGCTTGCTGAACTAGCTATTAATAGGATGAATTATTAGGTTCAAACACCTCACATAGAGCCACATGCCCATATATTGGACTATATTGGTGTGCATAAGTTGTGTGCTTATGTACATTTGAATGCACAACAATAATGATTTAGGGGAAAATTTGAGATTATCAGAGTATATGGCTGTGTACTTCAATTTTTGTAGTAAGTAATAAGTACACAATGTTTACGTTGTACTCGTTGCTTATAAAAAATAAAATAAAATATATAGCTAGTACACAACTTTGTACTTATATATATCTTACGTTAGCACTATTTCTAGTGCCAAACCTAATGTTTGAATCTGCGCAATCGGGTATTGAAGCATTTATTATCCATGAGGCGAGGTATAAGCCTTGCGACATAAGGCTCTGAATGAAATCATTCAATTTATAAAAAAATATAAAATAATAAGTAGCATATTACTATGAAAGTAAATATCAAAATAAGATCATAATATCAAGGAAAGTTCATATTCATGAATCTCTGCAACTCTCAATTCAACATAAGCAGTCTAATTAGCTGTTTAAGACAGTGGCGCAACTCGCCATTGCCATTCCATTGTTTAAATAAATCATTTTTGCAGTGTCTTGCTAAACGCGACACGTTTTGCACTGTATATTACACAACTGGTTAACACCTGCTCGAAGGAATATTACTTACATTAGCTCTCCTCTCCCTCGCTGCCCTCATTGCGCTGTGCTTTATTGAGTGAAGCTCTCTGCCTGAACTCAAGCTCTTCTCTCCGTGCCCTCATTTCCACCTTGGTGCCTTTGATCATCGCTTTTCTTATCTCTCGACCTTTATCAATATTGAGGTATAGTTGATCTTCTAAATCTCCTCTCTACTCTGATTGATCTTGGGTTGGTTTAGGTAATTTTATGATATGATATGCATGTGGCTTTCGGTTGTGAGATTTTTCATGGCTTGATTTTGCATTTCCATCTGTATTGGTTTGGGGCTCTCCGTCCTAAAAATTTTCACCCATTTGTCATTGTTTAAAAGCTGTTTTATTATTCTTATTAGTTATTTTTTCATTTATTTTATCATTGTACTATTAAGGCAAGCTAATTTTATGTTTGTAGTTTTCAAATTTCAATAAGCATGAGCTCAAGGACTTCTAGTGCTTCTAATGTCTTGTACTGTATTTGTAGATTGCAATGTTCTTTATTTACATCACGAAGAGAAAATAGCTATGAAGAGAAAATTTAACAAGTTTTCAAGGAATAGATTGACAGAGGACTATTACTTCTTTAGGTAGGCAAATTAATTTGATGATTCTAAAGTATATAGTGACTCGTGTGGAGAGTATTTTTGGAGAAAAAGTTATCTCACATGATTGATTTTTGGGTTTCAAAATTAATATTTTGATAATATTAATTGTTGCTTTATACTTATATTTTTGATTTTGATCGTTGTGCTACTCACTATTAAGTGAGATTTAACTTCTAAATGTAATATTTGAACTCAATACAGGAACAAAAATGTCTTCTTTTCATGAACAGTTGCTACATAAATGAACTAAATAAACATACACAACTTTTTCACAGTAGCCGTCTTCTTGTTATTAACATATGCAACATAACTGCTGCACAAATGAACTAAATAAACAAACACATAACTTCCTCGCAACAACTTCCTCTACGTAGCTTTTTCAAACAGTAGAAACTACTCCAAATTGGCCATAAATTAATAGAATTAGAATTTTATGAATACAAAAATCTCTTCCATTCTTCTATATAACCGAGTCTTCATTAGAATTATCATTATAGTGAATTATTTTTTGCCCTCCATTTTCATTTTCATCAATATTCTCCCATCTTTCTTTTCATCTTCGATCTCAACCATTTTACTCTTCTATCATTTATGACACTACAACAGTGGCGTGCGGCTGCAAATGCGAGCAATGTCGGGGGAGAGTTTGATTGGGATTTGAGAAGGTGTGTGTGATTCTCAATTGTTTGTTTTAGGTTTAGGTTTAAAGAAATAGAAAAATGAGAATTATTTTGTAATTTAATTTATAATTCAAAATTTTAAATTACCTAAATATTAGTGTTTGAGGCTTGTGCCTTTTGTAAATTGCGCAGAAAAGCACCTCGGCTCCATTGTGGTGTATATCTCGATAGGCCTAATGATGCCTGGTTCTCATGATATATACTTTTTTCACAATTATGCTGAGGCACGCTTCCTATTGTGCAATTTGTAAATTATATATATACCTAACAGTTTCTCATTAAGATTTCTTGACTTGAAGCATAACAAGAGACATATGGATGCCATTGCATAATCTAGTGCCCTTAAACATAGAGTGGAAACAGCTTCCTTTATCAAGGATGTTCTCTAATTAGTGGATATACAATGATACCTTTATCAAGAATGTTCTCTAATTAGTGGATATACAATGATAGAAATAGAATACATGACCGTCTGCCAGTTATTTCTGAAGACATCTTAAAATATGTTGGGCTAGAAAACACTAGGGATCACAAAGAAAGAGAAAGAAAATGTGCTCAATTTAATGAAGCACATGAAGTTCCTTATACACTTGCTACTGAAGCCAAGAGGTTGAGCAACATCTCATGACATAGAAAGGGATATTCTCTTTCATTGTACCATATATTATTAGTTGATAATGGGGGAACCCAAGAGCTATGATGAGGCCATTCAATTAGATGACTCAAATGAGTGAGTTTGCAATGGATAATGAGATACAGTCATTAATGTCAAATCAGACATGAGAATTTGCAATACTACCTATGATAAAAAGAAATTGCTTAATAAATGCATTTACATATTGAAAGAAGAATTAGATGGTAGCAAGTCTACTAAGGCGAGCTTGCTGTGAAGGGATTTCAACAAAAAGGAGTGGACCATTTTGTATATTTCTTTGGTAGTGAAGATGATAACTATCAGAGTCGTGTATTTGAAAACAACCTTCTTACATGGTGACTTGGAGGAAGAATTATATATGGTGCAACCACAGGGATATGAAGTTCTAGGAAAGGAAGATGTGATTTGTACTTTTAAGAGGAGCCTTTAGGATTTGAAGCGGACATCAAGACTGGTATAGGATATTTGGCAGATTTTTGTTACACAGTGGGTATACAAATTGTCAATCCGATCAATGTTGCTTCATTAAATATTTTGATGATTACTATATTATTATTCTCTTGTATGTGATTGTATGGTCAGATATAGAGAATATTAGAGACTTGGATGAGTACTTATCAAGAGAGTTTAAAATAAAAGATTTAAGTCGCCAAGAAAATTCTCGGTATGATAATCAGATGGATATCAGATTAGGATGAAGTGTATTGGTTGTGGAGGAAGATGATTAAAGATAGAGTAGTTCCTGATTGCGTGTACGTGCATAATTCACACCCTTTGCCATAAAGGCCGTCTAGACGAAGCAAAATGAGTTTTTGATAGAATGTTGTGCAATAATGTTTCTCCTTCTTTAGTAACTTATACAGTACTTATTCATGCTTATTCAAGGAAAGGAAATATTGGGACAGTTTATCAGTTATATCTTAAGATGTTGCAGGAAAATGTACGACCAAATGAAGTATCTTACAATGCTCTTATAAATGGCTTGTGTAGAACTGGAAATGTTAAGCTTTCTTATAAGTGTTTTTATGAAATGCAGGAGAAGGAGCTTTCCCTCAATAAGTATATTTACACTTTGTTGATAAATTAAAGTTGTGATTTTGGTTATTGGGATGAAGTGCAGAGGTTGTTTGAGGAGATGCTTGAGAAAGGTGTTCTTCTTGATTCCTGCACCTGCAGTGTTTTGTTTAAGAATGTTGGTAATGACTTCAGGGATCTTGCAGTTTATTATTTGGAAAATTATGTCCTTGCTGGTTAAGAAAGCTGCAATTTTGGATGAACATAGTCGTGACCTCAAGCTTCGCTTTGGTTTTCGCTTCGTTCGATTCATGTTCTTAAAAAAAAAAGTTTTGCAGCGATATCGCCTTCTTCCTCGAAATCTCACTGGACCAATAAATATTCATTCTTCACAGATTATGGATTATTTCTTTAGATGTTGCTGGACAAGTAAATATTCATCAGCCATAATCGGTTTCCTCACAATTATTCTTGAGGTATGCTGATTTGTGTAACATGAATTGTGTTCCAATTTTTAAATTTATTTAGTGCTCTTCACTGTTTTCTCCTATTTTCATGTTTATTCATTGAGGAGAACACATTATTGTTCCTATGGTTATTGGTTCAATGAGAATAAAGTTTGGTTTAGATGCTAGATTTATGATGAAATATGCGCGAATTCTTTTTAATTAGTTATTAACTGATATTCTTGGAAGATCATCCAACTCTTTTTTTTTATGTTTAAGTAACTTGGATCATACCCAAAAAAAATCTGTGGGTTTTTTTGTGAGTTTTAAGTTTACCTTGCGATTTTGGATATCAACTGCATTTATATTTAATGATTTCAACAAAGAACTGCTT
This sequence comes from Phalaenopsis equestris, assembly GCF_001263595.1. Lineage (NCBI taxonomy): Eukaryota > Viridiplantae > Streptophyta > Magnoliopsida > Asparagales > Orchidaceae > Phalaenopsis > Phalaenopsis equestris. The sequence continues at coordinate 56,831 of NW_018164723.1, read as the reverse complement.
CTGCTTTACTATATGATGGATATCCAAGAGTTTGTGCAGAAAGTCGTTTAGATCTCAACAATTCTTGGATAACAACTGCATTTATATTTCACGATTTCAACAAAGAACTGCTTCTGCTTTAGTATATGATGGATATCCATGAGTTTGTGCAGAAAGTCGTTTAGATCTCAACAATTTCTTCTGTCGCCATGCTTCTTTTGTTCTATGGTCTCTGTTGAGAGTTTACAAATGGAGTTTATATCGTTTGTCAGTTGTGCAATTTTTCAAATTCTGTGTGTTCTCTTTCTTGATTGATGCATTATTTAATTTGTGGTCGCTGTGAATGAAGAGATGTGTTGGAGGTACAGGGCTTCAGAATTTGATGTCACAATAAGAAGATAAACAGACATCACATGACGAACAAATTACAAAATGCTCCGTTGAGTCAAAAAATGCTTAGTGTTACGACGTAAACATTTTGTTCAATTTGAATGGTTTAAACTTTTATTCAAATTATGATACGGTAATGTCATTAGCAATTATTTAAAAATTATGATTAGGAAAAGGGATGGTCAAACGTATAGTTTTATATTTAACCTCAGTATTGGTTGGTCGGTTGGTTGGTCTGAGAGTTTATGAGAAAAATGAAGAATACATCCCTCAAGCGGGCACCAAATAAGTGTGAGGCATATTGTGACTTCAAAGAACTACTTAATGTGGTACATCTCATACAATTATCATATGTGAGAAACCAACAACCACATTTGCTTCTGTAATGAAAAGCCACTCAATTTGGTTTGCGTACTTGATGATGTTAGAAAATGTGTTAGCATGGAATTTTAGAACTTAGTATATTTTTTCTTATTAAATTTTCTTGTTGTGCATTAGAAGTATTATGTTTTTAAAAACCGCAGCATATGTAATAGGAATTGGGTAAAATAGATAACAAAAAATTCATAGGAGTTCTTGTTAGCTTTCTAATGACACCAAAATCATCTACTTTCGTCAAGAAACCAGTAGTTATGGCTGAAATGGCGAGAGATGATGGACTGTTTGCATTTTTGCTTTTGTTTTTAAAACATGCAGCATGTAGTAGGCGGCATTGGTCGAAATAAACAACATAAAAGTCATAGGACATGTTGTTAGCTTTACAATGATACTAAAATCACCCAATTCAGTCATAATACGAGTTAGTTATGGATGAAATGGTGAGAGGTGATGGGTTGCTTTTGGACAGTTTAAGAAGAATTTGCATGTTTGTAAAAATGTGATTTTTAACCACATTGATGTAAGTTGAGTTAGCATTAGAGTTTTTCTTCTTAATTTATTTAAAATTTTACAATGTTTGCACATCATGCAATGAAACATATGATTTGTAGATCACATATCACTTCACATACACCATTAATGTGATTTTATCAAATGCCAAACAATAAATACAAGAATTAGGATTCAAATGATTATGTAGTCATCAAATAAATTTGAATTAAGTGATGAGAACTTGAACCATCTAAAATCTATGTGTAAATGTAATTTGATTGTTACAATTAAGCTCAATTGTGTTAAAAAATCACACATCCAACTTACATATGATTGAAAATGAACGATAAAATTTTCTTCAATCAAAGATATTCAATTACAAGCATAAGATCAATCTATTTATTAATGTCTCATGTCTAGGCTAGTTAATATAATTTTCATAAGATATTTACAATCATATTCATATTGCTATTAAATTCATATTTGTTTTTTTGTTTTCATTATGTATTTGAAATGTATTTTTCCAATTTCCCAAGGATTAAAAGGATAAGTGTTATTCCATTCAAAATAATCACCATTAAAGAGAAATAAAATGGTTTAAAACAATCATGCAATGAAATAAACTCTAAAAGACTATATTTAATGATTAAGATTAGGGGCATAATATAATGTTTAAATTTAAGTGGTATCAGAGCTAAAAGTTTAAGGAAGATGAAGACAATGTAGCAGAAGAACATACATGACACAAAGTGAGAGCTAGGCAGAAAAACTAATTTTCAATTTATTTAAATTCATTTCTTTGATATCAACAATTTATTTTTAATCAGCTTATCAACAGATTATTCAATAAGCTGCAGTTGCCCCAAACAGACTCTTAAATATTTGATCAATCAACTTTTTTTTTTGATATCTTGTGTAAATTGGTGGAATAATATCCTTCTTTAATGATATTATATCTTTAATGCATGATTTCATAATAGAATTCTAATTTACAAAATAACTTTATTTAAGAACATAATCACCATATAAGAAATTTGATTTCAAGTCATCATTGTTCATTTCATTTTTATTTAAGCTATTTTGGGAATATTTTTTTTTCAAAATATAAAATAATATAAAATTATTGAAAAATCAAATTTCATCCATCAAACTTCAAAATTTTATGGGGACATCAAGGTTCCATTCCAAGCATTTCTAATAATTTTCATAAAATTTAAAATTAATTTGAATTTCAAATTATTTTTATATTTTAAAATTATATAAATAATCACAATTACTAAATTTATTTCATAATTTTTTTGATACCATTTATGTAATATTTTAAATTTAATTTAAAAAATAATTAAATTTATAGATTTAATGATGTGGCTTGTACTATATCATGTAGGCTAGTATATTGTTCATAAGGGTTTATTATGCTCCACTAGCTCATATTCTATTATTTTTATGATTTTCATATCAATAGTATATCAATTGTATTTTCTATTAGTTAATAAATATTTTATTTTTTAATATACAATCCATTGACAACATTTTTACCAATTGCTTTATGTTAACCAAGCTTCACTAATGTAAGCTATGTTTGTCAAAGCACATAGATAAGAGCATTTATTTCATTTGTTAGGAATGTCTTTTAAGATTTGTGGGACTAAGATTAGGGGCATAATATAATGTTTAAATTTAAGTGGTATCAGAGCTAAAAGTTTAAGGAAGATGAAGACAATGTAGCAGAAGAACATACATGACACAAAGTGAGAGCTAGGCAGAAAAACTAATTTTCAATTTATTTAAATTCATTTCTTTGATATCAACAATTTATTTTTAATCAGCTTATCAACAGATTATTCAATAAGCTGCAGCTGCCCCAAACAGACCCTTAGACTCTTAAATATTTGATCAATCAACTTTTTTTTTTGATATCTTGTGTAAATTGGTGGAATAATATCCTTCTTTAATGATATTATATCTTTAATGCATGATTTCATAATAGAATTCTAATTTACATTTGATCAATCAACTTTTTTTTCTTGATATTTTGTGTAAATTGGTGGAATAATATCCCTCTTTAATGATATTATATCTTTAATGCATGATTTCATAATAGAATTCTAATTTACAAAATAACTTTATTTAAGAACATAATCACCATATAAGAAATTTGATTTCAAGTCATCATTGTTCATTTCATTTTTATTTAAGCTATTTTGGGAATATTTTTTTTTCAAAATATAAAATAATATAAAATTATTGAAAAATCAAATTTCATCCATCAAACTTCAAAATTTTATGGGGACATCAAGGTTCCATTCCAAGCATTTCTAATAATTTTCATAAAATTTAAAATTAATTTGAATTTCAAATTATTTTTATATTTTAAAATTATATAAATAATCACAATTACTAAATTTATTTCATAATTTTTTTGATACCATTTATGTAATATTTTAAATTTAATTTAAAAAATAATTAAATTTATAACAATAAATCCAAAATAATTTAAATCAATTTGAAATTTTCATAAATGAGAGTTAATCAAACTTAAATGCCCCAATGCTTCAATGCTAATATGCATTCTTAAGCCACTAAAATGGCATGTAACTAAGTCTTATAAATGAATATTCATCAAATATAGTTTCTTCAATTAGATCTACTTTATTCATGCATGATCCTTGCATCAGTGCATCTTTCATATTCACCAGAAAGTTAAACCCGAACCCAACCTGCCTTCAACCTGTTTACCGAAAGCCCTGTCAGAAAGTTAAACCCGAACCCAACCTGCCTTCAACCTGTTTACCGAAAGCCCTGTCAGAAAGTTAAACCCGAACCCAACCTACCTTCAACCCATTTACCCAAATTTGACGCGTATAAACATTTATCATATGACATAATAGCTATTTGAGTCAAATCCAGGTTGATTCGAGTCAAGCTCACGAGTCAATTTTGTATCGTCTGATCGATTTCGAGTCAATTTCGGGTCAGCCTGACACGAAAACTATTTTTGTCAACCCGAACCCATATTTCTCAAGTCGATTTCCGGTCGAATTGATACAATTTTCGACATTCATACGTTAGATAACATTCACACACACCGCAATCTTTTTATTTACAAATTTGATAGGGTATACTTCAGCAATAAATCACCCCTAATGGCTTGGTGAATCCTTGACAAATATAAGATTCATAAATACCACCCAATTCCTATTTATTTACATATCTAACACCTAAACATTACTTTTTATATTAACATGTATAGATAAAGTGGCATGCATGTAATAATTAAAGTTTAGGTGGTAGATACGTAAATACAGAGGAATTTAGTGGGTGGCATGTAAATGTTCCCATAAAGAATAAGAAAAAAATGGGCAAACATTTTAATTTTTTTTGATAAATTAACCTGCAAATATTAGATATTTATCTTTCAAACCCTACATAAACTGCAGTATTCATGGTTGCAATTAACCCACTTGGCTACTTTTATTCATAAACTCCAATTTCTTAAACAATTCACAAAATGTTGCCTTTTCAAGCTGAAAATTGCTGCAAAAATGCAAAAGATTTGTAAGTATTTTAGTAAATAATCATTCATCATGAGTTTGTTACAAAGTTATGCCCCATATCTTTCTTCAGTTGTCAAATGCAGTCATGAATCCTTCATCCCAAACTATTCAGACCCCAAGTCTACTTGATCGAGAAGATGATCTACCCAACTCAACCGTAGGCTCCTTTGTCAGCAATCTATGAATTGCATCATCCGAAGAAACCTCGGTAGCCTTGAGGTCAAGAGAAAAAAAAAAAAAAAAACTCTTCTATGTCCTAGAGGTTGAATTTTGGGACTTACACTCATCAAACATGAGTAACAAGCTGGCTCCAGAAGAGGAAATAGAGGCCTAGCTTATCAAGTTAGAGTGCTCTCACAAAAAGGACTTATACCCCCATCTGGGTTGGGGAGTCTTCTAACGACCTAGGAGCTTTAGACAACCACCTAAGGTAAAAAAAATTATGTTGGGTCAGTCGGTTTAGAGGAGATGCGGGGACTCCTTATATTCTGGAAGATTTGTATACATACTATTTAATTCTTATGTATTTGCATGTACAACACCTAAACTTCATTTCATTTTTTTTAAGTTAAAATAGTAATATTTTTAATGTTATATTTGGGTTGAAATGCTTTTTGTGAAGGGATTTCAATAAAAACAAGTGAACTACATTGATATATTTTATCTTGTAGTGAAAATGATAACTATGAGAGTTGTGTTGTGTTTAGTAGCATTGAAATATCTATATATAAAGCAAATGGATGTGCAACCAACCTTCTTATATGGTGACTCAGAAGAACAATACATAATGCAACCATAGATATATGAAGTATCAGGGAAGGAAATTATGATCTGCAGATTGAAGAAAAGCCATTATGATTTGAAGCAGACACCAAGATAATAGTATAAAAAATTTGACAGCTTTATGTCAAGAGTGGGTATACAAAGTGTCAATCGGATCAATGTTGATTTGTTAATTATTTTAATAATTAAGATATTATTAGTCTCTTGTATATAGATAATATGTTGATTGAATGATTAAATATATAGAATATCATAGACTTGAATGAGTCATTGTTGAGGCAATTTCAATCAAAGAATTTAAGTCAAACCATGAAAAGGAAAATATATGTTGAGAAAGTCTTACATAAATTCAATATGAGTGAGGTAAAATACATTTACAACCACGTAGCTAGTCACTTTAAACAATTTAATGAACAAAGCCTAAGTCTAAAGCTGAGAAAAAAACAAATGAAAACAAACCTCATATGCTTTTAATAGTCAGAAGTTTGATTTATGCAATGATATGTACAAGATCATATATTGCACATGTAGTGTGAGTGGTTAGTCGATACATGAGTAATCCATGTAAACATCAAAGAGAGATAGTGAAGTGAAGTCATAGATGCTTGAGAGGAACAATCAACAAAACACTCTATTTTGGAGGTGCAAAGATTAATTTACAAGAATATGATATTCATATTTTGAAATTAATATTGATAATAGAAGAAGTACAACATATCATATCTTCACTTTGATGAACATAACAGTGATTTGAGTTTTCCAAGTTATCGAAAATTGTTGCTCTATCAACTACAAAAGTTGAGTATATTGTTATGACTGAGGCTAGCAATAAAATGATTTGGCTTCAATGCTTTATGTCATAACTTGGCAAGGGGCAAATAAATGAAAATCTACTTAATGAGAGTGCGAGTGCGAGTGTCATTCATCTAGCAAAGAATATCATGTTTCATGTCAGAACAAAGCATATTCATTTAACTAATTATTTTATTTGTCCACTCCTAGAAGCTTTTCAATTATCTTTAGAGAAAATATAAACAACTTAGAATCATGCAAACATGTTGATTAAGTTTTGACAGCTTAAAAATTGAAAGTACGATTAGCTTCAACTGGAGTTCAGGAATGTTGAGATTGAGATGAGGCACTCTATAGTTCATAACTATGAAGATAATGCAGATTTGGAGTTGTATTTATTTCAATCAATCTTCAAGTGAAATATTGTTATTATGTGGAGCTTGATTATGAAAATCAATTGTTCACTTAGACCCCAATTTCATAATGAGCCGAACACTAACCCTACAATGCCCGGAAGATGACCTTGCTACTCCCAGGCCAAATTCATAACACAAAAGGACGACACTGTAGTGCTCCTTTGGAGCGCCTACTAACTGACTTTGGGTAGTTTTTTTTTAATAAAACTTTGGTTTTGTTGAATGAAATGTTGAATTTTGATTTCTCGTGCAAAAGAGAGGAGGGGAGCATCCTGAGGTTTCCAAAAGTGTTTAGAAGTTTGAGTGGTTTAAATTTGTACGATTTCCCTCACATTCTTTATAGCGAAATTTTTGATATGGTGCGACTCCCTGGTTTCCTCCCATTGGGGTTTTCCACGTTTAATCCTATGTTTTATGTGATATTTTTCCCGTGTGTGCTTTTATTCAAGGTTTGTCTTCGGATCTCTCGAATCAAATTTTACAATTCACAATCTTTCAATAGATATTTAAGGTTCCTCTAGCCCAATCTGAAAAACATAATAAATCAAAGCTTAGGTGTTGAAAATGCAAATGCAGAGAAATTGAGTGGTATATATGTAAATCTATCTATTTTAAATTAGGATATTAAATCAAAATTTTGACAAATGATATTTTAATCTATTTTTTTTTTTTAAATTTTTAATCTTCTAATTAAAATAAGAAAAATAAAAATTCGCTAAATATTATAATCAACAAGTTGATAAAAAAATCTCTCTAAATTCAATTGATACTCTTGAACAATTCTGCTAGAACAATTGATCCTCAATTGACTCGATCATGCATGCCACTACAATTCAATTTCTAAAATCACGAGAATTGCTATATGTTATTTAGCGAGGGATTCTGAATCCAAAAAGTTGATTTGTGGCACTTGAATGAAGCCGTGACGTTGACTTTCGCTCAAACTCTTTTGAAGTAAAGACAAATTATTCGTAGTGATATTGACATTCAGATCTGGATGTTGAACATAATATTTTCTCGATAATAAGAAGAAACGACTGACAAAGAAGAGAGAAAGCGAGAGTTTCTTTGAAGGCGCTAATAGATCCCTAAGGAGTCCGCCAAATTTAACCCATTCGATCTTCTTGACTTGTATCGAGCAAGACTAACAAAGGCTATGGGTATATCGACAGCTTTCTTATCTTTCAACTTTTGTTACCTATCCAACCATTTTTTTAATATGCTCCAAATATGTTATGGAAGAAGAAGGAATAAAGGAAAGATGAGATTTCAGACAATAAAGTAAATATATTTAAAAGGATTGGTCAGAGGCTATTATACGAGCCTCAAATCACTTCTAATGTGCCTAATAATTAGAGCACCACCTCCTTAAGGCTAACTGTGCCACCAGAGTGGTCTTATACCGCGGCACAACTATATATATATATATATATATTTGTAAATAAAATATAAAATTAAAATTTTGAAAACAAACTAACCATATACGTTGATAAGTAAATTTTAGAATTTTCTATTTGAAAACTAAAATTCACCTTAATTTTACTTGTTTAATTCTTCTTTATGAAATTATATTTGTCATTATGATATTTATTATTTTACTTGAACTCAATGCATGTGATTGATACACATATTATTTATTTATTTATTATTTATTATTTGGACACTCAAATGACTTACCTAACCAAATCATAATGTATTGTGTGTATTTGAAAAAAAAATATTTCTTTCATATCACAGGTTGTGCGGATGATGGCGTGGATCGCACCACGTCAGTTGCACGTTAATAACATGTATGTGTCAGACACTAAACCAAAATTATAGGATTATTGGGTAATAAAGTATATGAAGATTTATATTTAGACCTCGTTATCTATGCATGAAAAGATGCATTTTACTATTAAAAGTTAAAATGACGGCATTTCTGATGTGATCTGAAATATTTGTATGATATAAATGTAAAAGATAATGTTTAGATGTTAGACATGTAAATACATAGAAATTTGGCGGTATGTATGTAAATGTCCTTAAAATATATTAATCATGTTATGCCCAACTAGTCTCCTTAAAAAATTATGGTTTTGAATCATGTTTATAGAGCTAACATCATGTTAACGAAGGTTATATACCAATATCAAAATTTAATCTTTTCATGTTAATATCATCATTATAAATGTATATTAACATATTAGTAAATATTGTTAAAGTGTCATGTAAGATGTTGGCATAACATGCTTCGACTTATTTGGAAAATAGTACATTAATCTTATTTTACTTGCCTTACTTGTAATAGTGGAGGGTAGACATGTAAGAAGAGAAGCTTAGAATTCTTTAGAGTAGATTTACATGACAAAAATATTTTTCTTAAAGATAAAATAGAACAAAGGCCATAACAAAAATAGCACATATCAAATTACAATAGGAAATAAAATTCAATTTAAATAAGGGAGATTTACATATAAAGCGCTCAAAACTCATTATATTACAACTTCCACACTATCATTTAAGAATTTCACACGCAGAGTGTCCAAATCTTATAGCTGCAGTGACTCCCTGATTCTGCAAAATTTCATAACGACAATCTTCTCTGATAATGAATGTTTATTGAACAAATAACACATTAATACAAAGAAAAAAATGTCTTCTTTTCATAAACAACTACAACACAATTGTTGCACTACTGTACAATATAAATGTACACAACAAATGAGTTTACATCAAATTAAGATCATGTGCAGTGTATTTTGAAACATAATGCTTTGTTGAAAATTTTTTTATGTAAGACCATTTTCATGTATGAAAATCCAAAACAAAAATTTTACATAAAAAATGATGCATGATTATCATTAAAGTTGTTTGCATGCTTCACATATGTGATATTGAATATCATGCAACTTATATAATGAAATTCTAATCACTGGATTGATCTGTGAAGGAAAAAGATAATTTGAGATGGTATGAGCACTATTCATGCATAAAAATCTGAAGTGAAAAAAATATAAGTAAGAATTGTGATATGATCATCAAACTTATTTGCATAGTTTTTATATGTGATAATAAATATCATGCAACATTTTGAATGAAATTTCATGCTCTACGATGATCAATAGAGAAAACGATAAATTTGATATGCACGTTACCTTAAGCAGATTTTTTAGCTCAATTTTAGAGTTTAGCTAAAGTTAGTTATATTTGGTTCTGTTTTAGTTTGACCGATTTCAATTTTTATTCAGTTAGATTTTAATTTTAGTTTAAATTAGGGTTAGCTCATGTTCAACTCAAGTGGAGTTTAAGTTATAGCTTATGAAAGTTTAATTCAATTCTCTGATGACACTAGGAAAGAGGTCCTATGTCCCAATGAGATTGGATGTAAGCCAAGAAAAAAAAGTTGACCAAAAAGTAAGGTCAATATACTCTCGTAATACTAGATCACATTTCTTTTTAACAATCTAAAAGACCAACTTGTATATAAATTATGTGCAAAATGTTAAAATATCAATGGGTGCTATAAAAAATTCAATGATAATTCAAGGATACTACTAAATTATATAAGTTATGAAGTCAAGGATGTGAGATATTTAGTTATTACTCATTTGAAGAAAAAAAAAAAATATTAAAGTCGAAATAAAATGCTTACACAAATGAAAAACAATCAAACCTGGAATTATTCTCCTTTTGCTCGACTTTGAATCTTCGTCTTACAATGAAAATTCACTTTTCTTTGCTTCCACATGCATAAAGGGAAGTAAAAAAACTTATTAAACACATTAAAATGCTAACACACACATACTTCCCAAATATCTCTTCGCTTTACATGATTGATGGAGCAAAAATTACCCAGGAGGCTATTATGGCTTCATATCCTTCCAATTTAACCATCTAGACCAAAACAATGCAAAAGAAACATTACAAACCATAATCCTCTGAGGCAGGGTGCATAGGCGCAGCACTGTCATGCCAAGGCACTGGAACATGGCACTTGGGTGCTTGGGGCTCTATATTTGGGTGCCTAGGCATTGGTTCTTCTAGCTCATAGCGCCTGGGTGCCCAAGACTGGCACTTGGGTATCATAACTGCCAAGGGGGGTGTATGAGACTAACAAGGAGCCACCTAGGACTGGCAAGGGAGCGCCCAACGGGCACTTATGCACTCCATTTCAGCTCCTTTGCTCCCCAAGCTACATATTTTTGAACTAAATTATTTTATGAAGTAAAATTAGTCATGACATTATTTGGGTTCATCATACAAGCAATAACTCAAATATCCACACGATTTATCATTTGTTTAGAAACATGATGCATTCTTTTGAAGATTATCAACTTTGTAACTTAGCATTTGTTTTTATAATCAAACTAGCACTGAAGGTGGATTTCTGACTTTGGTAGCTTGCTCAAAGGCATAGGCTATCTCAATCAAAATGGCATCTGAACCTTGCAACCCAACAAAAGAAATACCAAAGGGTTCACCAATGCTATTGTATCCGTCTGGAACACCAATGATGGGAAAGGCGCCAAGGAACATTACACTTGAAGCATAATGTTGAGGGAACAACACAATATCTAAATTTTTTTCTTTCATTAGATCCTCCATACCCTCTTTAGAGAGTTGGGCCATTATTTTTATAACTGTCTTCTCTGTTACACCTATCCCGTTTGTTTTCTGTGATGATAAAAAGATCATTTGTTCATATTCATCCATTTCTTCCTGCATGAATTGATGATGAATAAAAAAAAAAAGTTAATTTACTTGCATCCATGCCAAGTACATGCATGGCGATTACAATGTAAATTACCTCAATCGGGTGGTTGTCGTTGCATACACGCTACACCTATCGGTGCTTCGCAGCTTGTGTGGCTTCTTGTACATCCTGCGTATTGCTGATGAAGTGGTTATGTTCTCCAAGAACACTATTGATAGACATTGAACCAGAGAAAGGTCAGATATGCATGACTTGATTCTTCTCCGTAAAGCAAGTGAATCCAATTTGAGCCTAATTATTTATATGAATTGACTGGCCCTTAGAGATTTAAATATATATTAAAAATTAAAATTTTGGTGTTGGAAATGTAAATATGTAATAATTAAGTGGTATGTATGTAAATGTTTATTTAAAAAATATATATACAATTTTTTATTTTTTTGAGTCTCATTTATAATCTTATCAAAGTTAAGCTTTTACAATATAGTTTATGGCGCTTGTAGTCCTCCTATAGAAGTAAAACCAAAGATTAATTAACAATTTACATTAAGATTGTAATTAAATTATATAGATATCACTAAAAACCGAATTTAATCAATATATAGGCAATACAAATACCATTTCAAAGGTAGTGTCATACAAACAAAGTCAATATACTAAAATAATGACATGAAAAAAAAAAAAAAAAATAAAAAAAACTATATTGTAAAAGCTTTTGATAAGATTAAAAATGAAACTCAAAAAAATAAAAAATTATATATATATATATATTTAAATAAACATTTACATACATACCACTTAATTATTACATATTTACATTTCCAACACCAAAATTTTAATTTTTAATATATATTTAAATCTCTAAGGGCCAGTCAATTCATATAAATAATTAGGCTCGAATTGGATTCACTTGCTTTACGGAGAAGAATCAAGTCATGCATATCTGACCTTTCTCTGGTTCAATGTCTATCAATAGTGTTCTTGGAGAACATAACCACTTCATCAGCAATACTTTCAGCAGG
>NW_018164723.1:42184-43660 GCF_001263595.1 Phalaenopsis equestris | reverse complement strand
CATCCGCTCGTTGGGAGAGAAGATGGAGGAGATCTCCGTCGTCAAGAAGTTCCTTCGAGCCGTACCACAAAAATACATGCAGATCGTCACTGCGATCGAGCAATTCGGTGACCTCAAAACATGACCGTCGAGGAGGTCTTCGATCGTCTTAAAGTCCACGAAGAGGGACTTCGCGGCTACGAAGACCAAGAGGAGGAGAAGCACCTCTTGCTCACGCATGCAGAATGGGAATGGCATGCAGAATGGATGTATCGAATGAAGAAAAACAGAGAAGCCAATTTTTCTTCCGGATCGTCGAGTAGTGGCGGCAATGGTGGAGATAACCGAGGTCGTGGCATAGGGCGAGGACGAGGGCAAGGTCGAGGTGGAGAAATCTCACCTCGACAAGAAGACATCAAACCCCGCAAAGACAAGAGCACAGTGAAGTGTTACAATTGTCAAAAGTACGGACACTAAGCGTCCAAATGTCGTAGCAAGAAGCCCGAAGAGGAAGCGAACCTTACTAGCCTCCATGACGAGGAGCCAGCGTTGATGTTTGCCGAGGGAGTGACGAATCCCTTGCCAGAAGACCAGGAGATAAATCTCGAAGTGATCACACAAGAATCGTCCAAGGAGGAACCAGAGGGGGTGTTACTCAATGAAGAAAAAGTCAAGCCGAACCTCCACGTAAGTGACGAGGAGTATAATCACACCGACGTATGGTATCTTGACAATGGAGCAAGCAACCACATGACAGACCATCGAGAGAAGTTCAATGAGCTCGACGAGAAGATCACCGAAAATGTGAAGTTCGGAGACGACTCACTCATCGAGATCAAGGGCCGAGGAACCATCTTATTTATATGCAAAAATGTCTAATGACCGAGATATGTTACATTTCGAAATAAAAAAGTAGTATCATAAGTTTCGGTCAGATGACAGAAGAAGGCAACACGATCACCTTAGTTGGCTCATTCTTGAAGATGTTCGACCGAAATGACGCCCTGTTGATGAAGGTGGAAAAATTGCCAAATCGGTTGTGCAAGGTTTCCCTCGAGACAAGCCAACCTGCTTGTCTATTAGCATCACTAGTAGATCCGACTTAGTTATGACATGCGAGACTTGGGCATGTAAATTTTTCTGCACTCAAAATGATGGGGGAGAAGAAGATGGCCATAGGGCTGCCTAAGATCACACACCCCAACCAAGTGTGTGAGAGTTCCATGATTTCAAAGCAAACAAGACTGTCGTTTTCTGCCCAAGCCAACTTCCGAGCCGAGCATCCTCTACAACTTGTGCACGCGGATCTGTGTGGTCCGATCACCCCGACATCACTCGCCGGTAACAAGCATTTCTTTTTACTTGTTGATGATTATAGTCGTTGGATGTGGGTGTATATGCTCAAAGAAAAAGGAGAAGTTTTTGAAACATTCAAGAAGTTCAAGAAGCTCGTGGAGAACACGTCGGAGTACAAGTTGAAGACTTTACGAACTGATC
>NW_018164723.1:40120-41607 GCF_001263595.1 Phalaenopsis equestris | reverse complement strand
AAGATGACGGAGAAGTAGCGGACTCAACCTCGCCAATGACACCAATGGTCACGCCGAACTCTCAACGACAACAAGAGAACTCAGGAAGACCCACAACGAAAGATGCTCCCAAGAAATTTCGCTCACTTGCCGAGGTCTATGCGGAAGCACCACTAGTAGAGATGGATCTTGATGAATTATTGTTGCTCACTACCAATGAGCTAACAACATATCATGAGGCGGCAACCGAGGAGTCGTGGAATAAGGCCATGCAAAAAGAGCTCGAGTCCATCGAGAAGAACAAGACGTGGGAGCTCACCGACTTGCCACCCGGTCACAAGCTCATCGGCTTAAAAGAGGTGTTCAAGTTGAAAAGAGATAGCGAAGGCAACATCCTTAAGCACAAAGCAAGATTGGTGGCGAAAGGTTACATGCAGAAGCAAGGAGTCGACTTCGAGGAATCCTTTGCACCGGTGGCGAAACTCGATACCATCAGGTTAATTCTTGCCCTCGCAGCTCATCGTGGGTGGGAGATCCACCACTTGGACGTCAAGTCGGCGTTTCTCAATGGTGATATTGAAGAAGAAGTCTACGTCACCCAACCTGAAGGATTCATTGTCAAGAATGAAGAGCACAAGGTGTACAAGTTGTCCAAAGCTCTCTACGGACTACGCCAAGCACCAAGGGCGTGGAACACTTGTCTTAACAAGAGAATGATGAGTCTAGGCTTCGTGAAGTATCCTCAAGAGCAGGCTGTGTACACGAGGAATCACGGAACAGAAGTACTCATCGTCGGCGTGTACGTTGACGATTTGATTGTAACGGGATCCAGCATTGATGGTGTTGAGATATTCAAGAAGCAAATGATGAAGGAGTTCGAGATGAGTGATCTTGGGCTGCTCTCATACTACCTCGGTATCGAGGTAGACCAAAAGAAAGACCACATCACAGTGAAGCAATCGGCTTACGCAAAGAAGGTGTTGGAGCAGTTCGAAATGGTAGATTGCAACCCGAGCAAGTATCCAATGGAAGCAAAGTTGCAACTCGGAAAGGATATGGAATGAATCCTTGTGAATCCCACCAAGTATAGGCGTGTCATCGGGTGTCTCAGGTACCTGACCCATACTCGACCCGATATCTCATACGCAGTTGGCATGGTGAGTCGTTACATAGAGCAGCCTACCACTTTACACCAGCAGGCGGTGAAGCATATTCTTCGTTACATAAAGGGACCAATGAGCTACGGGATTCAGTACAAAAGAGGACAAGGAGCTGAAGAACTCGTCGGTTTTACTGACAGTGATCTAGCCGGTGATTTAGACGACAGGAAAAGCACCGGAGGGATGGTATTTTATCTCAACGGGAATCTAATCACTTAACAATCTCAGAAGCAGCGAACCGTTGCTCTATCATCTGTGAGGCAGAGTTTTATGGCAGCCACTGCGGCATCATGCCAAGCAATGTGGCTGAGAAGTTTGTTGAGCGAGGGGGCCGGAAACGAGCCAAAA
>NW_018164723.1:32772-40110 GCF_001263595.1 Phalaenopsis equestris | reverse complement strand
CCTACCACTTTACACCAGCAGGCGGTGAAACATATTCTTCGTTACATTAAGGGAACAATGAGCTACGGGATTCAATACAAAAGAGGACAAGGAGCTGAAGAACTCGTCGGTTTTACTGACAGTGATCTAGCCGGTGATATAGATGACAGGAAAAACACTGGAGGGATGGTATTTTATCTCAACGGGAATCTAATCACTTGGCAATCTCAGAAGCAGCAAACCGTTGCTCTATCATTCTGTGAGGCAGAGTTCATGGCAGCCACTGCGGCACATGCCAAGCATTGTGGCTGAGAAGTTTGTTGAGCGAGGTGACTGGAAACGAGCCAAAACCAGTAACTCTCTACGTCGACAACAAATCTGCAATAGCATTGATAAAGAGCCCGGTGTTTCATGGACGCAGCAAGCACATCGACACTCCATTCCACTTTATTCGCGAGTGTGTCGAGAATCGACAGATCGTCGTGGAATTTGTAAGCACTGGAGAGCAACGTGCGGATATTCTCACCAAGGCTCTAGCAAGAGTTAAATTTGCAAAAATGCGAGAGCTACTTGGCGTAAACAACTTCGAACCAAATCAAGCTTACGGGGGAGATTGTGAGACTAATCTTGAATTGGTAATATGAATTGATTACACAATTAGTGGGTTCATAATAGGCATGAGTTGATTAGTGGAATAAATATAGGAGATATGACAATAGCATTAATTTTGAATTTGAATCTTAAATTCAAATTCAAAATTCAAATATGTGTAATCAATTCAAATAGGCGCGAATTGATGACACTTAATTCTCTTGCTTTTATTGTGTACGTTTCTTTTTTTGTCTCGGTATGTCTTAGTTAGTATAAATTGGGTGTTGTGTTGCATTGTAAAACACTCAGACTTGTATCTTTCCACTCCTTCAAAAATAATAAAAAGAGAATTCCCAAAAGTCCAATCTCATTTTTCGATTTGTCCTTTAGTGATCCATTAAATTGGAACCAACATACACCACTCAATTCATATATATATATATATATATATATAAATCTCCAACGCCTAAGTTACAATTTTACATATATATCAGTCAATTCTTATAACTAATTAGGCTCAAATTGGATTCACTTGCTTTACGGAGAAGAACCAAATCATGCATGTCTGACCTTTCTCTGGTTCCATGTCTATCAATAGTGTTCTTGGAGAACATAACCACTTCACCAGCAATACTTTCAGTTCCAAGAGACCAAGTTACCCACTAGAGACATGCAGAATCCTAAGATGGATCTCATGTAATCAACCTAACTCGCCAAGTAAGCGTCACAAAAGCCCTCCGTGTCTACATGCTCATTCTTCCTGAAAATCAACTCATTTCCAAGTACACCCTTTAGGTATTTCAGAATCTGATACACTGCATACATATGACACTTCCTGGGATAATGTACGTAGTGGTTCACCATGCTCACAGCAAAGAGATGTTGGGTCAAGTGGGACACAAATAAATCATATGGCCCACCAATCAAAGATTCATAATTGCTACCCAGAAAGAACAAGAAATGGAATCTAAAAAAATAAAAAGGGACATTTTACATACATACCACTGAATTCTTATGTATTTAAACTTCACATGGCTCACCTTATTTGAAAAGAACCTTGCATTTCTATACAGGCTGCCTGAGAACCCTCCAATAGTTATAGTAGAAGGAAAAATTCTATCTTTATTTCAAGATCAATCCCTGATTTGTCATCGTCATTGTCAATACACCACTCAATTCATATATATATATATATATATATATAAATATATATCCAACACCTAAACTTTAACATGGTTCACTTTATTTAATAGCATCCTTGCATTTATGTATGGTTTGCTTGGGAAGCCTCCGCCCAAGCCATCCTCAATAGTTTCAGTACCCGGAAAAAAATCCAACTTTATTTCAAGATAAATCAATGATTCATGCTCGCTTCACTCATTGAAGAAAAAGAAATGAAATCTAAAAATAATAATAAGCGAAGGTTTGCATACATACCACTGAATTCTTCAATACTTGAACTTCACATGATTCAATGTCATTTAATAGCAAGCTTTCATGTCCATAGAGCCATCCTTGATAGTTTCATTATAAGAAAAAATTTCAACTTTAGCACAAGATCAATCAATGACTCTTTATCGATTCCCTCAACAAAGACCAAGCAACAGAAATTAAAAATAAAATGAAAATGGAGGATTTACATACCACCCAATTCTTACATATATAAACTTCACATGATTCATTTTATTTAACGGCAACCCTGAGAAGACTCCCACCAAGCTATCCTTGATAGTTTGAGTATAGGGAAAAATTCCACTCTTAGTTAAAAGGTCAATTAATGGTTCATCATCATTTCCCTCAACAAAAGAACAAGAACAAAATCTAAAAATAAAAATAAAAATGAAAAATTTAAATACTATGCCCTCATAAATGACAGTCATGGGCCGGAGAAGATATGGAGAAGCCACTAATGGGGTGGGGAGAAGCCATCTCAAGCCTTCTGAAAAGAGATGACCTCCAGCCGAAGAGGGGGATCCGATCTCTCTCATTCATTTCTGAGTACAAAAGCTCAGACTCTCTAAATACATAATTATTCCTTCCATTTCTGCACATACATACCATAAAATTCACAAGCATTTAAACTTCACATGGTTCACCTTATTTCAAGGAAGACTTGCATGTCTATATACCTCGATAGTTTGAGAACAAAGAAAAAATCCATCTAATTTGATAAATTCTATTTAATGTAAATCAAAGTTGCATCGAGACAGCGGAATCCATACATGCTGATTAGTGATATTTTTTGGTACAATACCACCAAATATTACCAAATCCACACATAATAAATGCCAATCTTTAGTTATTGATTAACTGTCCACCTCAAAGACATCAAGCTCCATTGAACAATTCTCTAATCAATTAAAGAGACATTAACAAAAACTGTGTTTTCTTTCCCCTCTTTTTAAGCTTTATTTGTCTTATAAAAGGCGCCAAAACAAAGTTGGCAGTGTTCTCAGAGGAAGCCTAAGATTGCATCCATGGCGTCCGCCATTAATGTTTTCCTTCTTATGCTTCTAACTTTAGCTGTCTGTAAACATTCATGGCGAAGAAGGATGGAGACCAGGTTAGCTCTCCACTTTCATCCTATATCAGTACCACTAGACCACCCAAAACTTCCATTTTTGCATATTTGATGGTCAAATGCAAAATCGTTTATTTAAAAATATATTTTTTTTTCTTTTCTGCATTCTAGTAGTTTCCTGGTAAAGGCTTCATTCCGGTTCGAAGAGGCCACCATCTCCGACATCCAAGCCGCCTTCAAAGCCGGCCGACTCACTTCCTATCAGCTGGTTCAGTACTACCTAGACCAAATAAACACTCACAATCCCCACCTCAATGCCGTCATTGAAATCAACCCAGATGCCCTCCACGACGCCGCTAAATCCGACCTTCAGCGCAACCCCTACACCCATCTCAGCCCTCTCCACGGCATCCCCGTCCTCGTCAAAGACAACATCAACACCCGCGACAAACTCAACACCACCTCCGGATCCTTCGCCCTCCTCGGCTCCGTCGTGCCCCGAGACGCCGGCGTCATCCGCCGCCTCCGAATCGCCGGCGCCGTAATTCTCGGCAAAGCAAGCATGAGCGAGTGGGACAATTTCCGATCACCGCATTCTCCCCAAGGGTGGAGCCCACGTGGGGGCCAGGGCCGAAATCCTTATTCCAAGACAACCAGTCCGTGCGGAACCAGCAGCGGTTGCGCCATAGCGGTGGCCGCAAATCTGGCGGCCGTTTCGCTCGCAACGGATTTGGTCGGCGCCATCACGTGCCCTGCAGTCGTAAACTCGATCGTGGGCATCAAGCCTACCGTTGGGCTGACGGGCCGATCGGGAATGGTGCCCATTTCTCCGAGCCTGCAAACCATTGGGCCGATGGGGCGGACGGTGGCAGATGCGGTGGCGCTTTTGGATGTGATCGTGGGATTCGATCCGCTGGATGCTGAGGCGACGAAGGCTGCGGAGAGGTTTATTCCGAAGGGCGGATTCCGGGAGTGTTTGAAAGAGGATGGGTTGAAGGGGAAGAGGATTGGGATTTTGCGGCATCCCTACTTTGATGGATACCCGGTGGGATCCGTGGAGGCTGATACATTTGATGCACATTTTCGAACCATGAGGTGATTAACTTCTGTTGCCATTAACAATAGATCATTAAAAAAATCATCTTTTTAATGAATTTGAGTAGGAATTGTGTTATTAAATGAAATAGTGGAAGGTGGAGTGACTATGTGTGAAAAAGTTAAGAAATTTAAATTGAAAATCGAAGTAAATTTTATGATATTATGTGACAGATTAAAAGGGGCTATTTTGGTGGACAATCTTAAAATGAGGAACATAGAAATCATGGAAAATGATACTGCAAATGGTGAAATCATTTTGTTATTGGCAGAATTCAAGCTTTCACTCAATGCCTACCTCAAAGATCTCGTGTCCTCGCCAGTGCGATCTCTCGCTGATGTCATAGCCTTTAACGACAATCACACAATTGAGGTAATTTATATTGTAATCCTCATGCATGTATTTGGCATGGATGCAAATAAGTTAACTTTATTTTTTACGTTATCAATTCATGCAGGAAGAAATGGATGAATATGGACAAATGATTTTTTTATTATCACAAAAAACAAACGGGATAGGTGTTGCAGAGAAGGCAGCTATACAAATAATGGCCCAACTTTCTAAAGAGGGTATGGAGGATCTAATGATAGAAAAAAAATTAGATATTGTGTTGTTCCCACAACATTATGCTTCAATTGTAATGTCCCTAGGCGCCTTTCCCATCATTAGTGTTCCAGCCGGATACAATAGCATTGGTGAACCCTTTGGTATTTCTTTTGCTGGATTGCAAGGTTCAGATGCCATATTGATTGAGATAGCCTATGCCTTTGAGCAAGCTACCAAAGTGAGAAATCCACCTCCAGTGCTAGTTTGATTATAAAAACAAATACTAAGTTACAAAGTTGATGATCTTCAAAATAATACGTCATGTTTCTAAACAAATGATAAATCATGTGGATATTTGAGTTATTGCTTGTATTATGAACCCAAATAATGTCATGACTAATTTTACTTCATAAAATATTTAGTTGAAATATATGTAACTTGGGGAGCAAAGAAGCCAAAATGGAGTGCATAAGTGCCCGCTGGGCACTCCCTTGCCAGTCCTAGGTGGCTCCTTGTTAGTCTTATACACCCCCTTGGCAGTACCGATGCCCAAGTGTTAGTCTTGAGCACCTAGGCGCTAGAAGCTAGAGGAACCAATGCCTAGGCACCCAAAGATAGAGCTCCAAGCAACCAGGTGCCATGTTCCAGTGCCCAAGCACGATAGTGCAGCGTCTATGCACCCTGCCTCATGGGATTATGGTTTGTAACATTTCTTTTGCTTTGTTTTGGTCTGCATGGTTAAATTGGAAGGATATGAAGCCATAACAGCCTCCTGGGGTGATGTTTGCTCCATCAATCATATAAAGCGAAGAGATATTTGGGAAGTATGTGTATGTTAAGTAATATAAACCTTTTTTTTTTAAAATAAATTTAGAAGGGGCTACAATCACCTCTAACCCAAATTTTTTTAAAAATAAAAAGTAAACAAAAATAAGCATTAAAAAAAACTGTAATATATTATTATTATCATAAGTATTTAAGAACTATGTGTTGAATCCAGATTTGTCATGTGAGACATGCACAAAGAATATAGCGGTAGTAACAAGAGAAGAGAAAAAGAAGAAGAGGAAGAAGAAGAAGAAGAAGAGAGAGAGAGAGAGAGAGAGAGAGAGAGAGAGAGAGAGAGAGGGGGGGGAGAAGAGAGAGGTTTGACCATATTGGGTCAAATGGAGTATTTCCGGTGTGACCCATTTTATACATCGAATATAGAGGTTTCAAGGAGAAGGGAAGAGAGACTCCCTAGAGAAGAATGTTCAAGAGAGAAGGGCCAAAAGCCTATAGTACATGATATGGTCCCCCGATTTATAAGTGATAGATGAACAAAATGTAAAATTACATGTTTTACCCCTACTTTAAAGGGGTTGTACGGAATATTCTGGTCTTTTTGCATGTCTAGACCTTTTCCTAGCTGGTGCTTGGGTCAGCCGACTTTAGAATGAGAATCTGGTCAACTTGTCAGTTTCGGGCGACCAACCTGCTTGCGTGATTATTGTTGTTTGGTGATCTTTAAGATAACTTCTGAGAGATCTTTGTGTTGATACTTGTTGTTATAGACCGTTATTCGGTCATTTCCTTCGGAGTGATTGGCATAGATGTTTATAGCCTATTGGCTTGGGTGGTCGTTTGGTCGGCTGAGCTTGCATGCCTTTGGTCTACTGACAACCCTTCAATCAATTGGGTTGGCCATCAGTAGATCGAATGTGTGAGGACTCATTGTTTTTAGTCAGAGAGATCCTTGTCATATCTCTTTTGATCTTGGACCGTTAGATTATCTCGAGATTCATGTTGACAAATTTTTATGTATATATTTAGCTCTTAAATTCTCTTATTTCTTGACAATGAAAAGAAAGTTGTGATGAGAACAAGAGAATTTTTAAAGCAAACATGAATCCTGACAGCGATAATTTAATGCAATGACTAAATTCTATGGGTTTTCGTGCCCATGACACTTATGAATAAGGTGTATTGGATTGCTCTCAGCATTTTGTGTTTGTATCTGTTCATATTCGCTCAGCTTCTTAAGATATCCTGATGGAGAAAAAAAATCAAATTATTTGCCCAAACCCGTACCGAAAAGAAAGCCGTGATGAGATCAAGAGAATTTTTAAAACAAACATGAATCTTAACCGTTGTAATTTAATGCAATGACTAAACTCCATGGGTTTTCGTGCCCATTACACTTATAATTATGACGCAGTGGATAGTTCTCAGCATTCTGTATCAGTATCTGTTTGCATTCGCTCGACTTCTTAAGATATCCCAATGGAGAAAAAAATCAGATCATTCGCCCAAACCCGTGGATATAGAGAAGATGTTGACCGCCCTCGAAATGAAACAACGTCGCTGCCCGAAGGCTAAGCCGAGGAAGAAGTGAGAGAAGAAACTTGCCAGGAAGTCGGAGATGTCTAAGATGATTGAGCAGGAGAAATCATCAGATTCCATTCGAGAGGTTCCAGAGAAGTGTCAACCCAGTGCGGGAAAGGGCTGGGTGGTTCATGAGTTAATCCCTTAGGAAACAACGGTGATCAGCACTATGCTTTCCTATACTATATCCATGCAAAAAAAAAAAAAAAAAAAAAGATGATTATTTGGAATTCGTTTGGGG
>NW_018164723.1:12949-19567 GCF_001263595.1 Phalaenopsis equestris | reverse complement strand
GGTCTCACAAACGTTCCAACAAATAATTCTTAAATTTATCCCACGAATGAATTGAGTATCTCACCTCCTTCCACTGAAATCAAGTTAAGGTCTTCCCCTCCAAACACAATCCTGCCGCCATGCATTTCTCCATCTAACTCATTCAACGCGTGGTATTGCTCCGCCCGATATACCCACCCACTTGAAGATCGACATCTTCAACTTCTTAACTCTAACATCTCCACCCCAGCTTATTCTTCCTCCAGTATTTCTCTCATGTATCTAGGGTGAAACGCCTTCCTCCGGTCATAGGCATACCCAACTCTCAAATCCCTCCTTCCTCCCCAGTGCTCTTCCATACCCCTTGGACCATCCCTCCTCAAATTTCCGGTCCATCCCACTCCCTCAAAAGTCTCCACTCCCCCTACTCTCAAAGTCCTACGGTGATGCTCTTGTTGGTAGAAGATGTCTTCCTCGTTGTCTTCTCAGTCGATCTTCACTTTTGACCTGATCAAGGATTTCTTGATCAACCCTTGGTTAGGATTTGCAATTTGAAATCAGCATGACATTGGACTGCACCTCTATAAGCTTTTTAATCATCTCCCGTTTTTCACCTATGCTATGAAATCCATCCTCTATTTGTCTTTCTATGGACGAAAACCTATCCTCCATGATGACGAATATTTCTTCCATTCCCGATCTGATTTGACTTGTCTCTGATTTGACGAAAAACTGTCCTCCATAATCCAAACAACTCAAAAATAATAAAAAGATAAACATCTACAATTCGATAGGCAGGCGATCTCTCTCAATTCCTACAATTTGAGAGGTAGAATATCTCTCCCAAACCCTAGACCTAAGAATCACAACTCAATTTCATGCATAAACCTAACCCTAAACATAACAAGACTTTATACCCAACAATAATAATAATAAACAACTAAATAGCCCTTAGGCTAAGCGCCCTCGTAACATATTCACACCATATATAAAAAGGAAAAAAAGTTGTCAAAATAGCCCTTGAATTTTTGAAGGCAATTATTGTAGTTTCAGAGCTCTTTCAATATGGGTTAAAATAATCCCCACGGAAGACTATTTCAGCCCCAACATAAAGAGTTTGGAGAGTAATTTGACAGTTTTATAGACTATAGGACTATTTTGACACTTTACTCATAAAAAAAAGGCAAGACTACAAGTGGCTAACAATCACAACACAAAAAAGAACCGCAGAAAACAAGCTTTGCATACTGAAATAGGAGTAATCAGAAAGAAACACGTTCAAAAATAAAGAATAACAAGTTATAATTGATTCATTCCATTTGAAAGAGAGCTCCCTGCAGAAAAAGGCGTCCAAGCGGAACCATAACCTTTCCAGTTAATCCTTGTTGATGAGAAATAAGCAAATCATAATTCAAACGTAGAAAGAAAAATAATATAAGACAGAAAAGAATGCAAATTTACAAAAAAAAACGCTTATTTTATATAATTTCACACAATTGATGGTTAAGCCCCCATCACTGCTGGTGCAGATTCTACAAGTAGTACGATTGTTGAGAAAATTACACCTCATGACAGTAAAGCCACATGTGAGAAAGAACCAAGAATTCAAAATTTTGGGGAGATACGGTTTGAGCTTTAATATATTATGATATTTTAAGTTCATGAATTTTAGAAATTTAATTTTCAATAGAATAAACAATAACCTTGGGATCAGAGATCAATGGTGATAAATAGAGCAAAATTTGAAACAGATGATTCCATAAAATCTAAACTTGTTCAATGAATCACCAATCAAATTGTCGATTGATCCTCACCAATTTGATGTTGAACCGATTTTTCAACTTGACTGGGCCAGCCATATGACTAGTTCACAGTTAAACCACTCGAATTGGTCAGGCCAGTCTGATTTTAAAAGCCTTGGTTGAAAGGCCATGGAAAGTAGTGACTAATTTTTGGATTTTGAGATAGACTTCTAGCTGAATTTTGTTTGCAATGTATTGTTAAATTTTCTTTGATGGAACACAGTTTTGAGATGTTAGCTAACTAATGCAAATGACTACGTTAACCGGATATTTGGGTACAAAGTTTAAAATCTTTTTGTGGATTGGCTGCAACGGATAAAAAATAAAAAGTTAGGGTTTTGTGGTAGGACTTTCGTTTTATTTTTTTGCGAGTTGAAGTAGTTTAAGGCTTCGAAGAGATGGCGAGAATGGAGGAGGACAAATAAGTGGAAAAGGATATGTTAGGGTCATATAATCTTAATTGCAATTGATTTATATAAATCACTTCAAAAGCTGGCAAAACCAACTTCTAGACACAAATTTTTGCAAAAGACATTACTTTTTATTGAATCAATGGAGGCATAAATAGTACATAAAGTAACGTAAAAATGAGAAAACCCACAAGAAATTACACTGAACCCCCTCTTTAAAATTTTATACAAAAACTACAATGGCAACCACATAATATATATATCCTTATTTGGTAACAAACAATATCCACTTCAATTTGAAGGATTCAATTAAATATTTAACTGGATCTCTTGAATTTATAATTTGGGCTAATAAATATGATTCCAAAATATATTTTTGCATTTAAAATATTCTCTCAAATCTCACATGGTTGATCTCCAATTTCTTAGTAAAATAAAATCAAATGAAGAAACTGCTCCATCAAGCACACAAGTTCGGCAAAAAAAAAAAAAAGACTAAAAAAACAAAAAGGAAAAAAAGAATTCCAATAAGCAATAATCTTCCGTAATATGACTCAAATGCCAATATTTATAAATGTAAAATTCCTTAAAGTCAACTATCAACTATTATCCAAAATAAAATTTGCAGCCACAAACACGTGA
Source organism: Phalaenopsis equestris (assembly GCF_001263595.1). Taxonomy (NCBI): domain Eukaryota; kingdom Viridiplantae; phylum Streptophyta; class Magnoliopsida; order Asparagales; family Orchidaceae; genus Phalaenopsis; species Phalaenopsis equestris. Next base: position 16,734 of record NW_018164723.1, on the reverse strand, counting down.
ATAAGATACAAAAATGGAAGAGGCTCGCATAAGATAAGCTCAAGGTCAGTAGCAAACTAGTGCAATAAAGGAATATGTGAGATAAGCACATGAGTACACTAACATGTGGGAGCAATTAAGAGAACATGATTTATGTGGGACTAAAGCGGAAGTTGGTTCATGACAATCTTCTTACTTAGAAAAATTAGCTTTAATGAATTATGCAATTAAAACTCATCAAACAAATATACATATAACATAACTATTGTGCTTCCAATAAAGTAATTCATCAATTACCAAAAATAGGTATGCTACGTCAATACATAAAATATTAGTAGTAGTCAACACAATCTCATCATCTAATATTGTTCCTAGAATGAGACTAACAAAGTTCAACTAATATCTGTTGAATCCTCAAAGAGGGAATAGCAAGAGAATAAGGAATGGCATTGATAAAAAGTGCATGAAATAAAGTTCAACTAAATACATTAAAAACTTGACTGATATCGTAACTTCCAAAAAATTTCAATTTTTAAGTATTCATCTCAATGCATTGTTGAATTTTATATGCCCCCCCTTCTGTAACATTTAATCTCTAAGGCTCATGCAGGAACCCTTTCAGAATTTAGACATACCATCACAATACCATCAGAAAAAATTTCATATATCTCTAATTTATACAGTCATAATTGCCAGATTAAACAATCAATTTTAACCAACATTTTCATGCAAATAAGGCATATGCTATGATACAAATAATACAAATATTATAATATTAATAAGGGTCCTAGAGGATACTAATAAAGATATGGTAGCAAACCACCAAAAATATGACATATCTATAGGGACATAAACCTTTTAAGAAAAAAAAATAACTGAAATGACTTATTGATAATCATGATGAATTAAGCATTTAAGAATAGAACAGATATAGTTATAAATATTAACTTTCCTATAAGGAATTAAACGTGGAAATTACCCGGGAGCAATTTTGTGATCCTAGCTACAGTTGTGCTACACTAATGCGAGCATAAAAAGCAGCAGAAGCCCATCCGGTGATTTCTCGTCTTGACCAAAGCGGTCCAACCGGTCCAAACAGAAAGGCTCTCCCATGTTGGTTTGGCACCTCCTCACCATAGCGGTCCAAACAGAAAGGGCTGACTGGCTCTCCCATGTTGGTTTGGCACCTCCTCACCATAGGGGGATTCAATGTAATATCAAGAAATAATAATAATAATAATAATAATAATATAAAAAGTTGTAGGCGGTTAAAAAAGTCGCAACCCTCATGGAATCATAACATACGATTTTTCACAGTTACCCTGTTCGAAGAACGAGCGAGCGAGAGATAGGAAGAGAGAACGACATAGAAGAAGCTACCGTGCCCTAGACGAAGAATGAAGAAGTTGCAGGAAGAAGTGCGACCACTGTGCAGTGTCGGGCCGTGCGTAGGAGAAGAGGAAGGAGAAGAAATTTTGGTATTGTGTCGAGACCAAAGGTAGAGGAAGGAGAGGGAGGCGGCGGCGAGCAACGATCAAGGAGGAAACTACGTCTTCTTACACTAGTGCAGTGCAAAGGAAAAGAAGCTAAAGAAGAGGAGGAAGAAGGAAATCTTCGGCTATGTCGAAAGAGGAAGGAGAGCTGGCAATCCTTCCGGGTGGTTCTGGATCGCGCGGAGACCAAAGGAAGAAGGAAAGCTCTCTGCTGATGGAGAAATTATTGCTTATGGACACCGCATGCAGAGACAGGTGTCCGATCCTGAATCACCGTGATTTATGGTCAGGATTATTTCCATTTAAAAAAAAAATAGGTGGGGCCCACCGAAATACATTAAATTAGGATTAACAATTAGTGATTTCAGATTTGAAGGAGAAATTAGAGGAGAGTGCTAGTTTACGGGGGATCGATCCGAACAATTTATAATATAAACCTTCATATTTAAATGAAGCAAATTATCCAAATGTTACACACACATATATATATATAGAGAGAGAGAGTTTACTTGAATCAGAAATCGAAGACTTGATAGTTTCTTGGGAATTGAAGAAGAAGTGAAATCAAGACATTCAAAGAAAGACAAGGTAAAGATTTATAAATTTTATGAGTTAAAGTATATAAATTAATTTAATTAAAGTTGGTATTAATTTTATATGAATTGATTTTAATTTATCAACCATTGAATTAATGGTCGATATAAAGGTCAAAACGCTAGGGAAAGTGAAGTGAAGGAAAAAACATTTTCAGAGATCTTCTAAGTCAATGTGAGTAATTATTTTCTTAGATGTATTAAATTTAAAATTATTAAAAAAAAGAATTTTTTTAATGCTTTAGATAATTATTTTATGATTGTATGCATGTTGTAGTTTAAGAATTAAAGGAAATTATCGAGAAAAAAAAATGAATGCTTAATGTTTTTAAAAGGAGGTAATTTAAAGGAAATGAAATTATAAGTAAATGATTAAGTCATACAAAATTACCCCAGATGGTACTAACAGGAGATGCAATATATCCGCGCATGTTAAATGAAATGATAAATGTGGGTGTTTTCGGACACATTTTTTAGGATATCTTCGGGTATAATGGTAATCTTATGTTGACTATTAAAAGAGCTAAAATGATAAATACTTAAAGTGAAATTGGAACGAATAAAATTGGAGTGAAAATTCAAATTTTTATTAAGTAATGAGATGCATTTTCTTTTGGTCATTCATGCATAGCACAAGCATCATAATTTAATGCATATTAGATCATAATTACTCATTAAGTCATGCTTAGGTTTGTAATTAATGTTTTCAATCAGGTGAAGAAAAGTTATAGGTTTATATATATCTGATATGAGAAACTTGGTTTACCGGAGGAGGACCACTATTGCTAGGTATTTTTATGATGATAGTTTCTCTTTATTGTTTCTTTTAGATATTGATATATTGTTTAGTGCTGGCTTCAGATGTTGTCTTTAGATGTTATTGTTTCTGGATGCTTTAGATTTTATTACATTTTGTGGATTAGTGGTTCTTTTATATGTATTGGATTTCAAAATGTGGATAGTTAGATGTTGTTATCGTCCAGCCGTTGTACTAGTCTTAGTTAATTCTAAGTACCGGCGCAGGTCGTGACATTCAATTTTAAGTATCTACGGCTTATTTATGTGATTCCTTTGTTTGAGATTTTCAACTTTCTGGTTAAGATTTTTGTCAACACAGTCGCTGACGTCAGTTTCCCCCTTCAACAGCTATATCGTAAGAGATAAGGTGGTGCTCCAATCATATCTCTCTCCCGAGATGGTGATTATTTTCCCCTATTCCCTTCTGCATCTTCCCCCACAACGCTCCAGACCGTCCTCCATCACTACAATCGCCCTGAACCGTTCCAACCCTACTTGCTCACTACCACAACCCCAGACAACTGCCCTTTGCTATCCTGCAATCCTCCCCACTTCGCCCATTCGATGCCGTCATCCGAAAAATAGGAAACCTGTTGTTTTCTTGTTGTCCCTGACAGTTCCAATCATTCCCACTGTGGCTTGCTGCCCCGCTTGCCACTTCACTTGTTTCCACTTCATTGCCAACAAAATTCCAGCCCCTCACTTTTTTGTTCCAACCACCTATAACCCATTTCAACCACCTATCTCCGCTTCCCAACCCCTAGCTAATCTCCACAACCCATTGATTGAACCCTAATATGAGTTTGTATCGTGTTTGTTGTAATTTCCCTTTCAAGTGTTTTTTATTGTAATTGCATATTAATTTTTCTTATTGTGTTTTGGGTAACTTCGGTATCATTTGGTTTCAAAGCTAGCCAAATCT